>NC_043015.1:50329611-50339611 GCF_006345805.1 Octopus sinensis
TCCTATTTTATGGACTCAACCATGTTCTAAAATAAGTCAAAAGGTAAGCTATTATAAATTGGCAAGAACTTTCCGGACAACCCAATATTTAGTTACATTTGTAGTTGTGAGTGGATAGGCATCAACTTTGATCCAACAGCACATTCTGGACCATGAGAGCAGGAAGGAGAAAGAGCTGCTACAATACTAAACCGATACTAATTTCTCTGAGTAGACTGAAGCAATGTGAAACAGAGAGCTTGGCTCAAAGACATGATGTTACAAAAACCTAATCCAGAATCTGAACCTATGACATTATGAATTTGTGCCACAAAGCCTTGCACCTCCACACACATGTGTTTGTGTGTACATATATGTATGTGTGTATTCCCTCTATTTAACTCTCTCTTATTGTCTCTGATGAAGGGAAATCCCTAATATCCAAGAAACAGCTGTAAGACTTTCTCTTTATAAATGTCTTTATAATTCCACATAGCTTTGACTTGGTCGTCTCATTTTATTTAACATATGTATGTTTATGTGTGTATGTATATTTGACTGTGGCCATGCTAGAGCACTGCCTTTAGTCGAGTAAATCGACCCAAGGACTTATTCTTTGTAAGCCTAGTACTTATTTAATCGGTCTCTTTTGCTGAAGCGCTAAGTTAGGGGGACGTAAACACACCAGTGTTGGTTGTCAAGCGATGTTGGGGGACAAACATAGATGCACAAACATATACAGACACACACACACACACACACATATATACGATGGGCTTCTTTCAGTTTCCGTCTACCAAATCCACTCACAAGGCTTTGGTCAGCCCGAGGCTATAGTAGAAGACACTTGCTCAAGGTGCCACGCAGTAACAGCTTTTGTTATATTTCTGCTGCTTTTAAATAAAGTATATATATCATCATCATCATCATCATCGTTACATATATATATGTATGTATGTAAGTATATATATATAATGTCAGGCAAATTGGGATACAGTTTTGTCATGCCAAAAATCTTCGTCTCTGTCACCAATCAAGGAAATCTATATTTTAGAAGTTTACCATTCCTTTTCCTGATTTTTGTACAGGAATGACGCTAGTTTGGTTTTAATTCCAATCTTGTATTCCGTTACTGTTCCTCTTACCTGCTCACTTTACTTCCTTACTCTCTCTCTCTCTCTCTCTTCTCCATTTACTCTTGAAATCATTTCTTTGGCAAACACACACACAGATAGATAGATACATATATATATACACAAATAGACACATACATATATATATACATACACATACACACATATGTACAGACAGTCTCAGATGCACACACGCACATTGTTGCAGCTAATCTTATAAATAAGAGATGACTCATATCAACAATTGTAATGGTATCTGATTAATTCCAGATCTCTGACAGAAAATGGAGGAACTGGTGTGCTAACGTGCGTCTCTCAACATCTAACACATGACTGAGGTTCGCTGTTGTTTGTTTGTTTGTGGTGTGTTTTTGTTTTACCTTTTGGCTTTTGTCTTTGTCATTACCCCTCCCACTACCATCACCACCACCACCTCCACCACCACCACCTCCACCACCACCACCTCCACCACCACCACCTCCACCACCACCACCTCCACCACCACCACCACCACTGAACTGAATTGACTTCATACGCAGACTTAACATCTGCTCATACACGTATATGCACATGTATACATAGACACATACATGCACACACACACACATATATAACTATGCACATACAAACACACAGACACTTATACACACATATATACATACATACATACATACATACGTACATACATACATACATACATGCATACATGCACACATACACACATATATACATAGATACACAAACAAATATATACACAAACACAATATACATATATATACACACACACATATACATACATATATACACACATACATATATATACACACATATATACATACATATATATACATACACAGACACATATACGTACATATATACATGCACATATATATACATATATATATATATATACACACACACATCTACATACATATACAAATGTATATTCATATGCATACATATGCACACATACATATGCATACATATATAAATACACATATACATTCATATACACACACCCACATACATGCATACACACATATATATACACACATCTACAAACATATGCATGCACACACACATATACCTGCATATACACATATACTTACACATGTGCACACATGCACACACATATACACATACACATCTACAAACATATATTCATATGCACACGTATACACACACATACACGTACATATATATATATGCACATATACATACATATACACACACACACATACATACTTACCTATATACAATATCTACATACATATACTCATACACATCTACAAACAAATACACACACACACATATACCTGCATATACACATATACCTACACATGTGCACACACATACACATCTATAAACATATATTCATATGCACACATACACGTACATATATATGCACTTATACATACATATACACCACACACACATACCTATATACAATAATCTACATACATATACTCATACACATCTACAAATAAATACACACACATATACCTGCATATACACACACATACATACTTACCAACATATACACACACATATACCTACATATACACACACATACATACTTACCAATATACAATATCTACATACATATACTCATACACATCTACAAACAAATACACACACACACACATATACCTGCATATACACCTGCATATACACATATACCTACATATCCACACACACACATATACACATACATACTTACATATGCATACACACACACACACACACACAGTCTAGCAAACTTGAAATTTATCGGGAACCCTAACACCTATCCATTCATTCTGCCGATAAATTAATAATACATAGGACCGAGTAGCTGAGCCGAGATTTACCGCCGCCATCAAAGACGATGGTTAGGGAAAGAGAATGGTGTGGAGATATACAAGTATAAAACTCTCCGACAACAACTACAACTACAAGACATTCATGGAATAAAATAGACTTTAACCAACAAGAGAACGTCTATATTTGGTTAGTAAGCCTGCTAAAAATAGCCACCAAATCTCTCTCAAACTATATCTTACTGTTTGAAAAATAAGAATAAAAAAAAAGATATGATTGGATAATGTAAATGATGATGATGATGATGATGATGATCATCATCATCGCTTAACATCCATTTTCCATGCTAGCATGGGTCGGACGGTTCAACTGGGGTTTGGGAAGCCAGAAGGCTGTGCCAGGCCCAGTCTGATATGGCAGTGTTTCTACAGCTGGATGCCCTTCCAAACACCAACCACTACGTGAGTGTAGTGGGTGCTTTTTACGTGCCACCTGCAAAGGTGCCAGACGAGGCTGGCAAACGGCCACGATCGGATGGTGCTTTTTACGTGCCACCGGCACGGGATGATGATGATGATGATAACGTAAATGATGATGATGATGATGGTGATCATATTTTAGTGTCCATTCTTTTCCATGCTTGCATGGGTGGTTGAATTTGTTGAGGAAGATTTTGATTTCCTATGGTCAGATGCCTTATTGTCACTGACCCTCACTTGCAAGGTAATAAATATGTGCTCCATGGCCAGACATGTTTTTGTGGAAGACTGGAAATAAAGGACAGAGCATGTATAACGGTGGCACTTGTTTACAGCTGTCATCTGATGTCAAAACAAAGAGGCATACTCCTCAAACACACATATATACACACAAAATTACACACATGTACATACACACATATATATACATTCACACACACATTGAGCTTCATTTAATTTCCACCAACCATATCCAGTTACAAGGTTTTAGTTGATCCAAGTCATAGTAGAAGTCATTGGCCAAAGATGATAAAGTGCCACACTGTGGGACTGAACCCCAAACTATTTGGTTGGGGAGCAAACCTTTTAACCACACAGCCATACCTACATTTTACATTATTCCTAAAATTAAGATTGGATAGTCATGATTGGAATACCTTTGATTACAAGTAGTCCTCAGTGAGAGTAAACCTGGGGTTAAACAATAACAACCATTTAGTTTGGTAAGTTAGAACCAACACTGTTTAGATAAGAATTGTCCAAAGAATATGAAGAATAAAACTGTAGAGACTTGCTTTTGATAGAGAAAATGTTTTAAATTCTAGTAATACTGTGAGGGTGGAGGCACATGGCCTAGTGGTTAGAGCAGCAGACTTACGGTTGAGGGATCGTGGGTTCGAATCTCAGACCGAGCAATGTGTGTGTTTATGAGTGAAACACCTAAGCTCCACACGGCTCCGGCAGAAGGTAATGGCGAACTTCTGCTGACTCTTTTGCCACAACTTTCTCTCACTCTTTCCTCCAGCATCTTGCAGCTCACCTGCGACGGATCAGCGTCCCATCCAGGTGGGGAACCTATACGCCAAGGAAACCAGGAAACGGGCCCTTATGAGTCAGCTGTGGCTCGTGAAGGAACAAATAATACTGTGAGGAATGATAAATTGGTTTGATTTCATTCTATGAAGAAGATGAGGAAAAAAAAACAACTCCCTTGGGGAGGATGCTCATTAATAACAAATATTATCATCAGCAGATGATCTAGCACTTATTTCTGATAGATGAAGGTGGATATTTCCTACAGATAGCAGACCAGTCAATTGATTACATTATTTACATTTGACGGATAATTGTCCTCATCTTGTTTGTTGTTAACACAACGTTTCGGCTGATATACCCTCCAGTCTTCATCAGGTGTCTTGGGGAAATATCACTCCATAATTGCCCATGAGCATATGATGTAGTGGTTAAAAGTGTGGGCTACTAACCCCAAGATTCCGAGTTTGATTCCAGGCAGTGACCTGAATAATAATATTAATAATAATAACAACATCGAAAAATACCTGAAGAATGAGAACCCAAATTTGAAATTTTCCCAAGATACCTGATGAAGGCTGGAGGGTATATCAGCTGAAACGTATTAACAATGAAAAAGATGAGAACGAATATCTGTCAACTGTAAATAATGTACATAATTTCTCATCTCTTAAATATAGAACTGTATTATCCATTGATTATCTGACAGTTGAGTGATAACTTACTTCCTGGATAGGATGTGAATCTAGTGTGGTTAACATCTTCAGAAGATCTAGTTCCTAATGGCAACAGATGTGTGATAAGTACTCTCTTGGACAGGACACCAGTCTACTACAGGTGACATTTCCTAGTGACCTAGTACTTCTTTGTAACAGACGAATGAGAAATCCTTTCCCGGTGTTGTTAATATCTCCTTCCCTTTTGTCTAGCTACCCCCACCATCTCCCACTTTATTTTTGCACTCTTGCAAACTTACCTGACCTCTCACCCTATCCTGTCCCTTGTACCACTTTCTTGTAACTTAAGGACACACCAATGCACCCCTTTTCTGACAGAAGTGGCCGTGTAATGCCTTTCCTCTTGTAAATTTTAACCTCTTGTCAACTAGCACATGAACCCAATACTACTTCCTCTAAACAACCCCGCCACTCATTTGAGGGGTTTTGTCATGCAAATCCCTTGGTGACTTCACTGGTGTTAGTGCCATGTAAAAAGCACCCAGTATATGCTGTAAAATGGTTGACATTAGGAAGGGCATCCAGTCATAAAAGCTACATCAAAGGCAGACATCAGAGCTTGGTGCAGTCTTCTTATTTCTTTAGTGCCCACAAGGGGCTAAACACAGAGGGGACAAACAAGGACAGACACACGGATTAAGTCAATTACATCGACCCCAGTGCGTAACTGATACTTAATTTATCGACCCCGAAAGGATGAAAGGCAAAGTCGACCTCGGCGGAATTTGAACTCAGAACGTAATGGCAGATGAAATACGGCTAAGCATTTCGCCTGACATGCTAACGTTTCTTCCAGCTCGCCGCTTGGTGCAGTCTTCTGGCTTGCCAGTTCCTATCAAACTGTCCAACCCATGCCAGCATCGGAAATGGATCTTAAATGATGACGATGACAATGATGAAAATGATGACGACAACGAGGACATCAACAATGATGATGGTGTTGACAATGGTGATGACGATGGTGATGACGATGATGGTGATGATCTATTACTATTACTGACAGATGAGTGATAAATCACCTTCGGACAGGTGTTAGGGTTTGCAGTAAACTTCAAGTTAACTAGACTCTGTGTGTTCATAGACATGTGCATGTGTGTGTGTGTGTGTATATATGTATATGTATGTGCATATGTGTATGTGTATATATATTGTATAAAAGATCGTGGGTAAGGCCAGAACAAGGCGAAGTAAATGCAAGGCAAATCATGAGAAAACATATATATGAATTAATGTAGACTTACCTTGCATTCAATATTTCGGGGTTATGAACCTATCATCAAGAAATTAATGAATGTTGCAGATGTTCATTAATTTCCTGAAAATGGGTTCATAACCCCAAAATATTGAATGCAAGGTAAGTCTATATTAATTCATATATTTGTTTTCTTGCATTTACTTTGCCTTGCATTTACTTTGCTTTGTTCTGGCCTTACCCACAATCCTTTATACAATATATTCTACATAATGCTTCATAGTAACTATTCCATTATAATCTGTGCATATATATATATATGTGTATGTGTGCGTGTACATGTGTATGATGTATATATATATGTAGGTATATGCATGTATGTAATTAACATCTGATGATTCTGTGCCAGCTTTGATGAAACAAACCAATACAGAATATAATCTTCTTGAAAGCACAACAGCAGATTTGAATAGGAGTTGCACCTTGTTATTGGGACAACCGTATGTGTACTACAAAGACTACTCAATGGTGGCTGACCTAGGGCTCCAAAACAACAACAACAACAATGAAGAAGGAGCCTCTTTGTTGTTGTTTGTTCTTGTAAGAAGCGGTAGCCAAATCTTCCTCAAATCATATGTCATTACTCTTTTACTCTTTTACTTGTTTCAGTCATTTGACTGTGGCCATGCTGGAGCACTGCCTTTAGTCAAGCAAATCGACCCCAGGACTTATTCTTTGTAAGCCTAGTACTTATTCTATCGGTCTCTTTTGCCAAATCGTTAAGTTATGGGGACGTAAACACACCGGCATCGGTTGTCAAGCAACGTTGGGGGGTGGGGGGTGGCAAACACAGACACACAAACATACACACACACACACACACACATATATACATAATATACAATGGGCTTCTTTCAGTTTCCGTCTACCAAATCCACTTACAAGGCTTTGGTCGGCCCAAGGCTATAGTAGAAGACACTTGCCCAAGATGCCACGCAATGGGAGTGAACCCGAAACCATGTGGTTTGTAAGCAAGCTACTTACCACACAGCCAAAAAACCAAAAAAATTGGATATGCTAGATAACATATTCTAACAGTCACTGTAGATGAGAATAGATGAAAATAGATGAGATAGTCATGGCTGGAATGGCTTTGTTTTACTCATTTTACTGAATCAGGGCCCACCTGGGGCCTAAACAACAAGAACCATTCTCATCAGTCACCACCACAACCACCACTGCCAACACTACCACCACCACCACCACTTCTACCACCCCACCGCCACAGTCACCGCCTCCACTATAAGATTACATCAATAATAATTTATTGAAACTGACTGTCATTCAACAAGGACTATCAATATTATATTATGTTTTAGAATTTGAGAACGTAATTTTATACAACTGCTGCCGACGCCACAGCCGCTGCTGCCACCGTCGCCGCCGCCACAGAAGCAGCAGCTTTCGCTTCCTCCCCATCCCACCCCCACCTCGCCGTCATCGTTGTCGTCAATACCATAACCAACAAAAATTTCTGACTCATCAACAAAATGTCTTTGTGTAATAAATTCTCTGGAGGTTCTATCTTCGCTAAATTATAAAACCCAAAAAAAAGACAAATGTTTGAATTAGAGTAAAACAATATAATCACCTTTATCATCATCATCATCATCATTACCACCACCACCACCACCACCACCACCACCATCACCATCACCATCATCATCATCACTGCCATCTTCATCATTACCATTACCACACCGTCGTCGTCATCATCATCATCATCATCACTACCATCTTCATTACCATTACCACACCGTCATCACCATTGTCACATCATCATCATCATCATCATCATCATCATCGTCGTCGTCGTCGTCGTCGTCGTCATCATCATCATCATCATCATCTTCAACAACCGTAATATCGCAATCACCGTTTTTAACACGTATAAGGAACCCATTTTTTGTCAAAAATTAAGTTAAAAAAAATATGGGAGTTTCTTATACATGGATAGTATTGTAATCCCTTACAAAACCACTTTTTCCAAATGTTAAGCCCCCCACTCCACCCAAAATTAGGGGTTTCCTTATATATGTTAAAATATGGTACACCACTAGCAACATCATTATTGTTGAGCCAAGAAAGGAACTTCTACATGTGTGGTGAGCTGGCGCTGGACAAAATACTTAGCGGTATTTTGCTCGTCGCTATGTTCTGAGTTCAAATTCCGTCAGGGTTGACTTTGCCTTTCATCCTTTCGGGATTGATAAAATAAGTACCAGTTGAACACTGGGGTCAATGTAATCGGCTTATACACTCCCCCTTAATTGCTGCCCTTATGGCAAAATGTGAAGCCACCACCACCACCACCACCACCCCACCACCACCACCACCACCACCATCACCATCATCATCATCATCATCATCATCATCATCATCATTATTATTATTATTTCTTTGCGATATTCTGACACGTTCTATGGTTCTTCATCAGTAGGCAGTTGTTTCCTTTCTAAGACTTTGTTAACGGCATATGACAGGAATTGGCCACACTCAAAAATAGTGACTCCAAGAATGCCGGGGGAGTAAAGATTCTGGCCATTCTGTTCCTTGTGGTACATGATAATCCTTAACACCTGATATATGTTGCATCCATTCAGGTTCCCTTTAATCTGTGGACTATATTACCTTGATTGCAGTCTAATGGGTTATAGCTCTTTGAATGGGATCCAATCTTGCCTTACAAAAATAAGACATTCCAGCCTTATTTATAGTACATCCTACAGGGTACATAGAACACATATTACACAAATTATACATAGTACCCTTGTCACTCATATTACACATCACATATTTAACACAGAGTCCACTTTACATTGCCTTTCGTATATATAAACACAGAGCACACACTGTCTTACTTTTTACCTGTTTAATACAGAGTACATCTTACATCATACATATAGGAGAGTACACCTTATACCGTGCATTATATATATAGTATAGAGTACATCTTGTATACAAAGTACACATTACACACATGCAGAGTACATAAAGTGAAAGAATATGAATGAGAAAGAAAATAAATTCTTCATATTAAATGATTAGCCAAGAAGCCCCACAGCTGAATTGAACCCAAGACCTTATGCTCATAAAGTGAACTCTTTAACCACTTGGCTATACTTGTGTCTACACCAAAATTAAATCAACTGATTTAATTAATTGTCTCTTTTACCCATAAATTTGTGGTTTGGCACCAATACAAGAAGACATCAGTACCATTAACACCAATATTGTATCACTTTGGGAATTTCCTTGTACCACAATTCCTCATTTTAATCTCTATTAATGCTCTCTAAACAGACCGTTATGTCTGATTATGGTCTCTAGACATTCTTTTGGCAGAAATTAAGTTCCATATGATAAAAGCAATTCTTTAACTAAATCAGCTAAACTAAGAATTAGTAATTATTTATAGATATAATATAACTGTATAGACATAATTTATAACTACACAATATACTAACAGGCCTTACAAGGACTAAACCTGAAAGAAATAGCAGCTAAATTTACCTCAAATTAGATGCTACTGCTTTAAATAAAGAAATGTCTGATACATCAGGTAATGTCATACTGGGTATAAGGCAG
>NC_043015.1:50342111-50354611 GCF_006345805.1 Octopus sinensis
CCTGGTTTGTGGATAATGCATTTCTTCCTTCGTATCGTTTCAATCTTTAAGAAAGCTATGGCTGCCTGTGGAGGCACATGGCCTAGCGGTTAGAGCAGTGGACTCGAAGTCGGGGGATCGCGGGTTTGAATCTCAGATCAAACAATGGGTGTGTTTATGAGTGAAACATCTAATTTCCATGAGGCTCTGGCAGAGCGTAATGCTGAACCTCTGCTGACTCTTTTGCCGCAACTTTCTCTCACTCTTTCTTCATGCATCTAGCAGTGTCCCCTCCAAGTGGGGAACCTATACACCAATGAAACGAGCCAGTCACGGTTCCATTGGTGCAGGCCAACCACCTGCGGTCCCATGAGCACGGAGAGGTCCTCCTTGATCGTCTTAACCCAGGTCTTCAGCTGCCCGCCCGTGCGTTTCTGCCAGTTGGGAAGCGCATGGGCGGGCAGCTGAAGACCTGGGCTACGACAATCAAGGAGGACCTCTCTGTGCTCATGGGACCACAGGTGGTTAGCCTGCGCCGATGGAACCGCGACTGGCTCGCTATCGCCAGTGAACTGGCGCAGGACCATCGTGTGTGGGCTGCCATGGTTCGAGATACCTCGAGGCTGGTAGAAGAAGCTGACTCAACCCGCCCAGGGTGAATGTTGCCACAAGTACAAGTAAGTAAGAACACCAATGAAACCAGGAAACTGGTCCTTATGAGCCAGACAAGGCTCATGAAGGAATGAACAACATGAATGCCGGACCTCTCATTCTTTTCCTTCCAAGGTCTGGAAGTCTTGTACGCCAAACAGTAGAAAGCAGGCAGGGAAGTGAATTCTAAGCAAGTTTCCAAAAGGAATGGTGGCTCATTTATAGGTCACAACATCTTAAACCAAGAGACATACCTTGTAAGGGAAATGTGTGTGTTTGTATGTATGGGAGTATGTACATATATATATACGGATTTCTGTATGGAGGCACTGATGTATGTACAGATAGATGAATTGATGTATTCCAGGATGTATAACATATGTGTTTGGAGTCATGTATGCATGTATTTATGTATGTGTGAATGGATGGGTAGGTGAATAAATTTGTTTATGTGTATGTATATATGTATATACAAGTGTGTGTCTATATGGATGTGTGTATATATGTACACGTACACACACACACCACACACACACATACAATATATATATATGCATGCATATGTGTGTGTGTATATGAGTGTATTCATACATGTACATTCACATGTGTTTGTATTTATGTATGTATGGGTATGTAGAAAATGCTTCACAAACACACACACATACAAAACCACACACAAACTGATATGCACATATGCACAACCACACAAACACACAAACTCAAACGAAACATTTCTAACTGAAAATTCTTCTTCTTCTTCTTCTTCTACTTCTCTTTCTTCTTCTTCTTCTTCTTCTTCTTCTTCTCCTCCTCCTCCTCCTCCCCTCCCCTCCTCTTCTCCTCCTCCTTCTTCGTCCTCCTCCTCCTCTTTTCCTCTTCTTCCTCCTCCTCCTCTTCCTCCTTCTTCCTCATCTTCCTCCTTCTTCCTCCTCTTCCATTTCCTCAATTTTTTCTTTCTTCCTCTTTTCCCAACTGCTTCATATTCTTTTGCTTCGAAATCAAATTATCTCTTCATAATTATAAGGCGCACACACACACACAAAGCAACAGAACCAATCATAAACCAATTTAGGAATATTTACATGTGAAAAACAATTTCACCAGCCAAATGTAGGCATAATTAGTGGTGTGTAGTTATTGTTTGGCAAAGGATGAAATTAGAAATTACATTTAGCACTTAGGGGTGGGATGGAGCCAGTCAGTGGAAAAATGGTAGACAGGAATTTGTTGTGGAACTCAAGTGTCAGTTATATAATATGCCTTAAAACTGTTGCTAGGAACAGCGTCTGTTTCTGTATACATTCTGTGTATATAAATGTGTGTGAGTGTGTTTGTGTGTTTTAACATGCAAAGCAGGAAGGCATAGCAGTGGGGCACGGTATAATGGTAGTTGGTCTTTCACTGATGGTATTTAGCTTGAATATAAAGGAGTGCTTTATACACACACACAGATACATATATATACATATATATACACACACACAGGCATATAAGTATGCATACATACATACATGTCTATATATATATATGCATATACATATATGAATATATGCAAACATACATATACATACATGTACATATGTATAGATACTTACATATACACACACATATATACACACAGACATATAAGTATATATACATATATACCTTTATATATATAAACACATATATACACACACACACATGAATATACATAATACATATATATACATACACATACATACATACACATATACACACACACATATATACACACATACACACACATACACACACACACTTATATAAACACACATACATATACGTAGATATACATATATACACATATATATACATAAACATAAATATTCATACACATGAGTATATAAACATACATATACATACATACACACTTACATGCAAACATATACGCATATACACACTAGTTTATTTCTCAGGCATAGATTACAGCATTATACATGCATGACTCATGTGGCAAACAAACCCATCAAGCAATATTAGTGTGCATATTCTTTTCCTTCTACTTGTTTCAGTCACTTGACTGCGGCCATGCTGGAGCACCACCGTTAGTCGAGCAAATCGACCCTAGGACTTATTCTTTGTAAGCCTAGTACTTATTCTATTGGGTTTTTTTGTCGAACCGCTAATGTTACAGGGACATAAACACACCAGCATCGGTTGTCAAGCGATGTTGCAGGAGGGGGGGGGCGGCAAACACTGACATATAAACATATACACACACTTACATGTATACGACGGGCTTCTTTCAGTTTCCGTCTACCAAATCCACTCACAAGGCTTTGGTCAGCCCGAGGCTATAGTAGAAGGCACTTGCCCAAGGTGCCACGCAGTGGGACTGAACCCGGAACCATGTGGTTGGTAAGCAAGCTACTTACCGCACAGCCACTACTGCGCTTATATATATATATATATATATAGAGAGAGAGAGAGAGAGAGAGCGAGAGAGAGATAGATAGACAGATAGATAGATAGACAGGCAGATAGATAGACAGGCAGATATATATATGAATATGTGAATTTAGAGGGATATATTATCTGGGTGGATACTGTGGTAGCTCTCAGTTATGTTCCAGGTTACGGCTAACTGCATTGATTAATATTTCACATCTATGAGTACTAGATGTTGTTACTCATGCTGTAAATTCCTCAGATGGGTAATTCCATGTTTGCTTCACATATTACCATCCAGATAACACACACATGTACGCAACACACACACATGGAAAATTATGATAAACCAGTGCCGGTGGCATATAAGAGAACCATCTGAATGTGGCCGTTGCCAGTGCCACCCCAACTGGTCTCCGTGCTGGTGACATGTAAAAAGCACCATACGATCGTGGCCGTTGCCAGCCTAGCCTGGCCTCCGTGCCGGTGGCACGTAAAAAGCACCATCCGATCATGGCTGTTTCCTAGCCTTGTCTGGCACCTGTGCCAGTGACACGTAAAAAGCACCCACTACACTCAATGGAGTGGTTGGCGTTAGGAAGGGCATCCAGCTGTAGAAACATTGCCAGATCAGACTGGGCCTGGTGCAGCCTTCTGGCTTCCCAGACCCCAGTTGAACCATCCAACCCATGCCAGCATGGCAAGCGGATGCTAAACGATGATGATGATGATGATGATGACAAGTAAATATCATTTGTTCCCTATATACTTTTCACTGTAGTGATTGTTTGGAACCTCTGCATTGGATGTCCCAAGTGCAATGGATGCTTAACCACAACATCATCAGAGGAACACTATCGCACTATTTTATCACCGGTAATATTACTATGTCTAGTAGTGATGAAGCCACTTTACTGGAAAGAAGCAGAATGGAAGATGATTTTCTATGCAAGGCTTGAAATATATATTTCTTTATTGCCCACAAGGGGCTAAACATAGAGGGGACAAACAAGGGATTAAGTCAATTAGATCGACTCCAGTGTGTATCTGGTGCTTATTTAATCAACCCCAAAAGGATGAAAGGCAAAGTCAACCTTGGCAGAATTTGAACTCAGAATGCAGCAGCAGACGAAATACCTATTTCTTTACTACCCACAAGGGGCTAAACACAGAGGGGATAAACAAGGACAGACAAAGGGATTAAGTCAATTAGATCGACTCCAGTGTGTATCTGGTGCTTATTTAATCAACCCCAAAAGGATGAAAGGCAAAGTCAACCTTGGCGGAATTTGAACTCAGAACGCAGCAGCAGACGAAATACCTATTTATTTACTACCCACAAGGGGCTAAACACAGAGGGGACAAACAAGGACAGAGAAACGGATTAAGTCGATTATATTGACCCCAGTGCGCAACTGGTACTTATTTAATCGACCCTGAAAGGATGAAAGGCAAAGTCGACCTAAGTGGAATTTGAACTCAAAACATAGCGGCAGATGAAATACCGCTAAGCATTTCGTCTGGCGTGCTAATGTTTCTGCCAGCTCACTGCCTAGTGAGGCTTTAAATATAGCAGTAACAGACACACAGGGATCTAACATTCTAAAAAAAAAAGAATTATATTTAACTTCAAATTCATAATATCCCTGATGATGTGAGCCTTCTATAATTACAATTACATAATACTAATTGTTGCTGTAATGCTACGTAAGAGTTATTGAAACAGCTGTAGGGAGGATGAATATTCTGAAAATATCATTGACATTGCTTTTTGTTGTTGTTTGAAATATGTTTTGCTCTGTTTATTCATTGCAGCCAATTCTGCTCTATGTGAACCATTATACATGGAATGCATTTTACATGTGAATTTTTCTCAGCTTAATGGAGTGTATTATGTTGAGTTCTAGTATCTGCAGATTTTGATGTGCTTAATATGTGTGTGTGTGTGTGTGTGTGTGTGTGTGTGTGTGTGTGTGTGTGGTGTGTGCATGTGTGTGTATACATACACACACACACTCACACATACATTATCACTTTAAGGACTACTTTTTCTGTCTCGTATAGGTCAGACGAGAATATACACACGCACACACATACACATGTAATATGTTTCTGTGTAAGCGTGAGAAAGAGAGAGAGAGAGATGGTGTGTGCATGTGTGCACGTGTGTGTGTGTGTGTGTGTGCATGTATGTGTGTGATAATAGACCATAATATGAGCCAATTTGAGAAAGAAGGAGAAACAAAACCCGTGTCCTGTTATTCTCCGCTGCCTAATATCACATTCACATTGAAAATTTTAGGCAGCTAATTATCTGATTACACACATACACACACACATATCTGTGTGTGCATTTGCATGTGTGGTGTACATGCATATATACACACATATACATACATACATACATACATATATACATATATTATATATATATATATATATATGTATATATACATATGTATATATATATATATATATACATATGTATATATATATATATATATTATATATTATATATATATATATATATATATATATATATATAATATGTATATATATATAGACACATATATATGCAGTTCAGTTGATAGACAGTAAGTAGAGCAAATGATATATAAAAATCATTCCAATCTTATAAAAGATTGCTAGCTGTCAGTTGCAAGCCAAGAATAGCCAGATTTTTACATTTATTTTTTCAGGAATGGAAAATTCTGTGACTTTCATCAACTTGGTCTGTTTTTGGTCTTTACTTTGGAAACGTGCTTTGCTCATTCGCTTGGTTTTCTCACACTGAAATAACCATTAAAATTGATAAATGACACCTTTTCTCCAACTGACAGAAATCGCTGTTCTTAGGATACAAAGAGAGAAAACTGATAGTCGGGTTTGGGAGGTGATGTTGGATTAAAATTCTGAGAATAAATATTTTAATAGCGTCAGTACACTGTTGCTATATAATTAGATGAACACATCTATGGTCGAGCAATGTAATATGTGTGAATTTGTATGCAAATGGTATTTAGATATTCAACGATGAAAAGAAGAAAAATAATATATATGTGTATATATGTATATGTATATAAATATATATATATATATATATATATATATATATATATATATATATATATATATATATATTATATACATATATATATATACACAGATATATAGCATATGAATAAACATATAATACATACATACATACATACATACATGCGAGTATGTATGAGTTCATACATACATAGAAAGTTATCATATACACACACACACACACACACACCCACCCACACAGATATTGTAAATATAAGTAGATGTGCATATTTACAAATACTGATAATGTCAATATATATAAATAAATATATATATACACACACCACTGATAGTGTAAATTTATATCTGTATATATGTATATATATTAAATATATACATGCCCATATTATATATATATACACATGCATAGACTATATATATGTATATATAAATATATATGTCATCATCATTGTCGTTTAACGTCCACTTTCCATGCTAGCATCGGTTGGCAGATTTGACAGGACTGGTGAACCAGATGGCTGCACCAGACTCCAATCTGATCTGGCAGAATTTCTACAGCTGGATGCTTTTCCTAACGCCAACCACTCCGAGAGTGTAGTGGGTGCATTTACGTGCTACTGGCACGAGGGCCAGTCAGGCAGTATAAATATACAAATATGTATATATATATATATATAACTTAGAATAACTTAGAAAGGTTTTGGCCAGTATTGGCCCAGGCCATGTCTAACTTAATAGCACCACCTGGCTATATATATGTATATATATATATATACATACATACACATATATATGTAATCATTTGTAATTAAGCATTTGTGTTTTATATATGTGTGTGTGTGTGTGTGTGTGTGTGTTATATAAAAGGCACAGGAATAGCTATGTGGTTGAAAAGTTCAGTTTGTAACTACATGGTTTTGGGTTCAATCCCATCAGGTGGCACTGTGTTCAAGTGTTTTCTACTTGCCATATCATTGGGCTGACTAAATTCTTGTGAGTGGATATGGTAGATGGAAACAGAAAGGAGACTATTGAGTGCGTGTGTGCGTGTGTGTGTATGTATGATGTGCGTATGTGTGCATGTGTGGGTGGGAGTTTGGTTACTCCTGCAATCACTTTTATGAAAATGTGGTGGGTGCTGACATCAGTTTTTCCTGTCAGCAAATTGTCTGGTTTTTTGGCACCTTTGAATCTGTGGGGAGTAAGAGGTTCTTTTACTTGGAAATTAAGTGTTTGCATCTGGTTGTAAAACATTGCCTCAAATAATGTATTCATCTCACCCATGCAAACATGAAAAAAACATGTAAAAAGGAACGAATGAATGAATATATAAATGAAAATACATATATTCATACACACACACACACCACCACAAAATAAGTACCAGTTGCATACCAGGGTCAATGTGGAGGCACATGGCCTAGTGGCTAGAGCAGTGGACTCGCGGTCGAGGGATCGCGGGCTCGAATCTCAGACCGGGCGATGTGTGTGTTTATGAGTGAAAACACCTAAGCTCCATGCGGCTCCGGCAGAAGGTAATGGCAAACTTCTGCTGACTCTTTCGCCACAACTTTCTCTCACTCTTTCCTCCTGCATCTTACAGCTCACCTGCGACGGACCGGTGTCCTGTCCGGGTGGAGACCCTATACGCCAAGAAACCAGGAAACTGACCCTTATGAGCTAGGCATGGCTCAAGAAGGAACAAATATAAAATATAACCAGGTTCAATGTCATCAACTTACCCCCTCCCTTGAAATTGTTGACCTTGTGCTAAAATTTAAAATCATTATTACCTCTGCTTTAGCAAAGGCGGAGGTATTGTTTTCAGTTGTGTTTCTTTGTTTGTGTGTCCGTGGACAAGATATCTCAAGAACTGCTCAATGGATTCGGATGAAACTTTAAGGGATGTCTGGCCTCATGACTGACATGAAATGATTAGATTTTGGGATCAACCCAATATGAGACAAAGATTCTGGATTATTTTTCCTGTTTTTTTACTTAATTTTTGTGAGTGGTCAGGTTCATATTTAGTATTCTAGTTTGTGAGAGCAGTTGACTTTATTTCAGATATTCTCATTTTATAAATCATCTCTGGCTAATTGTTGAGAGGATGTTGGTGTTGCCTTGGTGGAGGTTTGCGCTCTCTGAGTGTTCTTGTTATTATTATTATTATTAGTAAGGAGGCAGAATCGTTAGCAAACTGGGCAAAATGCTTAGCGGCATTTCATCTGAGTTCAAATTCTGCCAAGGTCAACTTTGCCTTTCATCCTTTCGGGTTCGATAAATTAAGTACCAGTGAAATACTGGTGTCAATGTAATCGACTAGTCCCTTCCCCCAAAAAGATTCAAGCCTTGTGCTTTTAGTAGAAAGGATTATTATTATTATTATTATTGTTATCAAGACGGTGAGCTGGTAGAATTGTTATCACATTGTCCAAAATGCTTAGCACCATTTTGTCCATCTCTATGTTCTGAGTTCAACTTTGCCTTTCATCTTTTCAAGATCACTAAAATAAGTACCAGCTGTGTACTGGGGTCAAAGTAATTAGTTTAACTCCTTACCAAAAATAGCTGACCTAGTGCTAAAATTTGAAACCATTATTATTATTATTATTATTATTATTATTATTATTATTATTGAGTGAGAGAACAGTGCATGCCATCAAAGTGACACTGGGGTGCAAATATACGAAGACCAGTATACCCATCATGACTACCTGTCTGATAAGGATGCACCAGGAACATGCATCACAACCATACATGCACAACGTGGTGATCACATATCAAGATAAAAAGCGCATGACCTTGCAGGGGGGGGGGCTAATATTTTCTTCAGGTTGAGTAGCCCATCCCACTCAAAAGGTCCCAAAATAACAACAACAACAACAACAACAATAACAACAACAACAACAACTGTTATAATTTATTATTATTATTATTATTATTATTATTATTATTATTATTATTATTATTATTATTCAACATCTGGTAACATTTATTTAGGATCTTTACGCCCTGTAGTGATTTAATTCAATTCTTAAATAACCGTAATTCCATTGCAAAAACTACATATTTCTTCTCTCCACTAATTTTTTTTATCTTTCTCCTCTTTCTGAAGAAAAGTCATTCAAAAATTTCTTCATTTTTCTTCAGTTTTTTTTTTTTCCCCTCCGGTTCTTTGTTGATATTTAAAAAAGAGTGAAATTTCTTTGAAACATTTTCTCTGTTATTCCAATAAAAACTGATACTTTAGGGAAGCAACAGCAACAGAAAGAACTTCCAAGTCTGTAAAATTAGTAAGAGAGAGAGAGAGAGAGAGAGAGAGAGAGAGAGAGAGAGAAAGGGGGGGAGGAGAGGAGAGAGATGACTGATTCTTATCAGTCCTGCCTCATTGGTGATGCTTCCAGACATGCGAGGAGTAAGCAGCATGGAACAAAAGCAACATCACACAGTTCTTGTCAGATTGCTGCATCCACCATTTATCAGTATCTGTTCAGTTTGTCCCGGACAACCCTTGTTCCAGGCATATTTCTGTGTGTCATATATATATACATATAGGTGCAGGAGTGGCTGTGTGGTAAGTAGGTTGCTTACCAACCACATGGTTCCGGGTTCAGTCCCACTGCGTGGAATCTTGGGCAAGTGTCTTCTGCTATAGCCTCGGGCCGACCAATCCCTTGTGAGTGGATTTGGTAGACGGAAACTGAAAGAGGCCTGTCGTATATATGTATATATATATATATATGTATGTGTGTGTATATGTTTGTGTGTCTGTGTTTGTCCCCCTAGCATTGCTTGACAACCGATGCTGGTGTGTTTATGTCTCCGTCACTTAGTGGTTCGGCAAAAGAGACTGATAGAATAAGTACTGGGCTTACAAAGAATAAGTCCCGGGATCGATTTGCTCGACTAAAGGCGGTGCTCCAGTATGGCCGCTGTCAAATGACTGAAACAAGTAAAAGAAAGAAAGAAAAAGAATATATACATTAGACAAGTTATAGATAATGGTCATTATATATTTTCCCTTTACTGGGGCAAAACTGGCTTACGGCTGTTTCCAGTGGTCATTATAGGTACGTTACTGATAGGTCTACACAATCGGTCAATTGACCAGTCGAGAAAAATATCGAATGACCTAAAAAAATTAATACTCAATGGCAGCGAGCTGGCAGAATTGTTAGCACACTGGGCGAAATGCTTAGCAGTATTTCGTCTGTCGTTAGGTTCTGAGTTCAAATTCTGCCGAGGTCGACTTTGCCTTTCATCCTTTCGGGGTCGATAAATTAAGTACCAGTTATGCACGGGAGTCGATGTAATCGACTTAATCCCTTTGTCTGTCTTTGTTTGTCCTCTCTATGTTTAGCCCCTTGTGGGTAGTAAAGAAATAGGTATTGCGTCTGTCACTAGGTTCTGAGTTCAAATTCTGCTGAGGTCAACTTTGCCTTTCATCCTTTCGGGGTTGATAAATTAAGTACCAGTTATGCACTGGAGTCAATGTAATCGACTTAATCCCTTTGTCTGTCTTTGTTTGGTCCCCTCTGTGTTTAGCCCCTTGTGGGTAATAAAAGAAAAAAAAATTAATAGTCCTTTCTGTTTATATGTTATATATAAGGAATGGTTACAGGGTTGAAAAGTTCAATTCCCAACTACATGGTTCTGGGTTCAGTCCCACCAGATGGCATCAGGGGCAAGCGTCTTTTACCATAGCATCGGGTTGACTAAAACCTTGTGAGTAAATATGGTAGATGGAAAGAGAACGGAAACCATTGAGTGTGTATATGTAGGATGTGTGTGTGTGGAAAGAAATGTCACCAGTAGCAGAGCCATGTCAGTTAATGCATAAGAGACCTACTAAATGCCTCATTCAGTTTACTCATCGAAGAAGCATTATTTTTCTAGCAGAGCAGCCATAACTGGAAGTCTGTCAGAGATATACTAACACTAAAAATAGCTTGCCTTTTATGACTATTCTATTAACCTTTTAACATGTAAACTGGCCATATTTGGCCTGAATCTGCTACATGTTTTATGTTCTAATCAGCCAGATCCAACCTATCGCACCTACCCTTCAATGCTATTCGAAAAATATACAATCAAATCATAGGCGTAGGAGTGGCTGTGTGGTAAGTAGCTTGCTTACGTGTAAATTGTGTTTGTGTATAAATTGTGTTTTATAATTGTATGGACTTTATAGTCCAAATATATTGTATTTTAAATTGTAAGAGGGTTAATACCTCTGTATATGCGTTTTTAAAGAACAATGTTTTAGAGAAGCAGAGAGTCGGCGGGCGCTTTCTGTCTCTCCCATCTTTATTATTTTTGGATCATAATCATTCATCTCATCAATGTCTATAGTCAAGCCCGCAAAGCTACCTACCTTATCTATGTGCTGCCTACATGGTAAATTTAATGAATAAAAGTAGCTTGCTTACAAACCACATGGTTCTGGGTTCAGTCCCACTGTGTGGCTCCTTGGGCAAGTGTCTTCTATTATTGCCTCGGGCCGACCAAAGCCTTGTGAGTGGATTTGGTAGATGGAAAATGAAAGAAGCTTGTTGTGTATATATGTATATATATATGCATGTGTGTATATGTTTGTCACCCCACCATCACTTGACAACCAATGTTGGTATGTTTACATCCTCATAACTTAGCGGTTCAGCAAAAGAGACCGATAGAATAAGTACTGGGCTTGCAACGAATGAATCCTGGGGTCGATTTCTTCGACTAAAGGCGGTGCTCCAGCATGGCTGCAGTCAAATGACAAACATGTAAAAGAGTAAATGATTACACACACAAACACACACACACACATATGATAAGCTTCGACATAGCTTCCATTGACCAAGTCCACTCACAAGGCATTGATGAGTGTGGGGCAATGGTAGAAGATACTTGCTCAAGGTGCCACACAGTGGGACTGCTCCCCAAACCATGCAGTTCCAAAGCAAGCCTCTTAACCAAACAACTACACCAGTGCCATGCAGAAAGCTATGCATATCTACTGGAATCGCTCCAATCCCAGACTTGCAAAATCAGTCAATAACAGTTCCTGCCTTGGACTTCCAAATTAGTTCAAATTAGTCAACAGCCACAGAAACAAACACTGTGACGGAATTACCGAATCAACTTGTATGAAGACATTTTCCAGGAATATGGAAAGAAAGAATGACAGAAAGAGAGAGAGAGAGAGAGATAGAAAGATAGATAGGGATAGACAGATAGATAGATAGATAGATAGATAGATAGATAGATAGATAGATAGATAGATAGATAGATAGAGAGAGGTATTTGCATCAAACTTCAAGACCACAGTGCCAAGAAGACAATAGAGACACATGGATCATGTGATGTTTCTTCCGTATCTACCTGCCTGTGTATATTTGTGGAAGAAAGACACCGTTTTA
>NC_043015.1:50359611-50372111 GCF_006345805.1 Octopus sinensis
ATATATATATATATATATATATATATATGTATATGTGTGTGTGTTTGTGTGTCTATGTTTATCCCTCCAACATCACTTGACAACCGATGTGGGTGTGTTTACCTCCCCGTAACTTAGCGGTTTGGCAAAAGAGACCGATAGAATAAGTACTAGGCTTACAAAGAATAAGTCCTGGGGTCGATTTGCTTGACTAAAGGCGGTGCTCCAGCATAGCCTCAGTCACATGACTGAAATGAGTAAAAGAGTAAAAGAGACAGCAATAGAGGCGATATGGTTATAAGCAAAAGTCTGAGAACAGCAAAAATAATTTTTTTTTTTTATTATGGAATGGCAACTTGACATGCTTGTGGTTCTTTGGAAAGAACAAAAAAAAACCAAAGTTTTTTTTGTCACATGGCAATCTAAGAGACAGAAAGAATATAAAAAGAACTGACAGGAGTCTTGTAAGGAAAGACAGCTGTCATTCAAATGCTTCATCTATGTCACGGAACATTTTCTGCTAAGCCAACATCTTGTTTCAGAAATTGACTCTTAAACAGTTTTACCCCCCGTCATCGTAATAGTGTTAGTGAGGGGAAAATAAAGTACTTGATTAAGCACACACCATTAACAATGATGGCTACAGTTTAGAAAAAAATCTAATGCAAAAAGCCAGCATTAGAAATGGTTAAATTAACGCAAATCTTGTAAATTTCTTGTTTGCAGTTATATTCCTCAGTTTAGCTTCCATTTTTCCATGTTTGCAAAAATTGGACAGAATTTACTGAGGTAGATTTTCGACAGCTGGATGTCCTCCCTGTCACCAACTTTCTAAATGAGACAGAATATACCAAGGTAGATTTTCTACAGCTGGGTGCTCTCCCTGTCACCAACTCTCCACCAGTTTCAAAGCAAAACGATATTTCTCCACTACTGAACATGTTTTCATGGAAGGCGGGAAATAGGGGACACTGTTTTAAGACAACGAGATTCAAACATTCACACCAAGCATGCACGTATGTGGGTGAAAGTATTGACTACCCCCAATCAAAGTTACAAGCCTTCTGCCTAACTCAGAAACTACTACTACTACTACTACTACTACTACTACTACTACTACTACTACTACTATTATTGTTATTATTGTTATTATTGTTATTATTGTTATTATTATTATTTTATTATTATTATTATTATTATTATTATTATTATTATATTATTATTATTATTATTATTATTACCTCTGCCTTAGCGATGGTGGAGGTATTGTTTTCAGTCTTGTTTGTTTGTCTGCAGACATGATATCTCAAGAACCATTGGATGGATTTGGATGAAACTTTCAGACATGTTTGGCCTCATGACTGGCACAAACTGATTAGATTTTGGGATCAATCTGGTACTGGACAAGGATTCTGGATTATTTTTTCTGTTCTTTTACTTAATTTTTGAGAGTGGTCGAGTTCATTTTTAGTATTCTCATTTGTGAGAGCAGTTGAGTTTACTTCAGATATTCTCATTTTAAAAATCATCTCTGGCTAATTGTTGAGAGGGATGTTGGTTTTGCCTTGGTGGAGATTTGCGCTCTCTGAGTACTCTTGTTATCATTATTATTACTATTTTTATTATTGAGGTATAGAGCAGTACATGCCATCAAAGTGAAACTGGTGTAAAATATACGAAGCCCAATATACACATTATGACTACCAATCTGATAAGGGTACACCAGGCACATGCATCACAACCATATGTGCACGACATAGTGATCTCATATCAAGATAAACAGCGCATGACCTTGCAGGTGGGGGACCAGTTAGAATTTTCTTCTGGTCGAGTAACCCATCCCACTCAAAAGGTCCCTGAATAAGGGTTGTTTAAGGATGTTGAACAAAACACCCATGTTTCCACAAGTGAATTATTCAAACCCCAAAGAATCCTTCTCAACACATGGCTATGATGTTCCCCCACTACTTCTGCTCGTGATCAGAGATGCACATATCGTCCGCCACTAAGGGACATGCTCAGCTGGTTAAGGTCAGACAACTGACAAGCAAATCTGTGGTATTGAGCAGAATATTTGCAGTAGCCCATCTTTTATACCAAGACAAAACATTATTATTATTATTATTATTATTATTATTATTAACATCTTCATCATCATCATCATCATCATCATTATTATCATTTTCATCATTATTATTATTATGATTATGATTATGATTATGATTATTATTATTATTATTATTATTGAGGTGGCACGTCAGACAAAGTGCTTAGCTGCATTTTGTCCAACATGTTCTTCTGAGTTCAAATTCCAGCCAGGTCAACTTCGCCTTTCATCCCATTGGATTGTTGATGAAATAAGTGTCATTTGAGAACAGGGGTTGATGTAACTGACTACCCCCCCGCTCTGCCCAAAATTTCAGGCTGTGAGCATTTAGTAGAAAGGGTTACTACCACTACTGCTACTGTTGCTGCTGCTGCTACCACCACCACCACCACCACCACCACCACCACCACCACCACCACCACCGCTGCTGCTGCAATTGCTGCTGCTGCTACTACTACTACTACTACTACCACCACCACCATCACTACCACCACCACCACCAACACCACTGCTGCTGCTATTGCTGCTGCTGTTACTACTACTACTACTACTATTACTACTACTGATAGTGGGGGGAAAAGGGAGCAGTGAAGAAGGAATTGGTAGAGTACAGAACTTAGCTACAGGCCTATACACACACACACACACTCACACTTTAGAGGAGACTGGAAAGAATAAAAGTAAAAGTTTGGTCAGAAATTTGAAGAATAACAGTTTTTTTTTGAGCAGATCCATTCTCCTATGTAACTTGTCTAAGATTTTAGCAATCTGTCATCACTGCCATCTTGATCATCATCCTCATTTTCACATCCACTTATATAAATTATGAAATCTCCGTCCATTGTTTTGTTTTCGTGTATTTATACGGTCTAAAAATAAAACATCCACAACATATATTTAGCACACACATACACACACACACATATGTACACTTATGCAAGCAAACATACCCTATATACGTATATGTATGCATTACTTTCCCAGGGTTGGCTGAAGAATGTGAAGTTCAGATAGTTTGTGACACAAGCTGGAGACCAATTCTCTCTCCAATCAAGTCAAATTTGACATCGCTTTAAGCTAATTATTGGCACTATAAATGCAAGGAAAATGGGGTCAATTGATGTTGCTGAAATGTCAGCTTTCCTTTCCAAAGTTACTTGGTTCTCATTAGGCACCCTCCAAAAAAAAGGAGAGGGAAGATTACAGTCTAAACGCTAGAAGCACTGTTTCCAATTATCTCAGTGGATAGTGTAAGGAATTAGGAATTCCATTTTACAATTCCATATTGAGAACAGTAACCAACTACACTCCATCTAAGTAGTAACACCAAGGAATATCATAAACAACAGACATCTAGAAAAATGAAGATTCATGAGTCCTAGATTTAACCATTAAAACTGGATGTAAATGGATATATGAGGGGGAGTCAAAAAGTAATGCCATTTTGTTTAGGACAGGTATAATTACCAACTCAGGAACATGTATCATATATCAAAATGAAGCTGGTCCTCTGTGGATAACATTCCTACTTCTCAACATAGTCACCATTTCTCTCAATAGTAATGTTCCACCTTCAAATGAGAGTATGTATCTCTGCCCCGTAAAATTATGTTGACTGTTGTTTGAGCCACTTCTTCACTACAGTTTTCACTTCCTCGTCACTGGACTATCATCTCTTCGGCCCCATGAAAGAGGGTTTGAGAGGCAAATATTATTCCAGTGACAAGGAAGTGAAAACTGTAGTGAAGAAGTGGCTCTAAGAACAATCAACAGAATTTTATGGGGCAGGGATACATGCTCTCATTCGAAGGTGGAACATTGCTATTGAGAGAAACGGTGACTATGTTGAGGAGTAGGAATGTTTTCCACAGAGGACCAGCTTCATTTTGATATATGATACATGTTCCTGTGTTGGTAATTATACTTGTCCTAAACAAAATAGCATTACTTTTTGACTCAACCTCGTAGTTAATTCCTAGTTAACTGTTAATATGCCAACACCTCTCCGAAAAAAAGACCTACCCATAATGGTTTAATCAAAAATTATTTGTAAAAGCTGTTTGCAGAAGTATAGGCTAGTGTTCTCACAGAATTTAAAATTATCATAAACACACTTGCTGCAATTACTCTAATCATCAATGGTTTGCCAATTTTCTCAATTTACACTTGGTCTATAGATAGATGATTTTTAGAAGTTTAAGATCAAAATGTCTATAAATATTCGCAAAAAGAAAGAAGAAAAAAGGTAAAAGAAAAAGACAATCTTTTTATTGCTTGAAATATATTTAATTTAGATTGTGTTTTTATGATAAAAAAAAAAATAAATGTGATTAATAAAATTTAGAGATAATCCTTTTTGAAGATGCATGGCAGAGATAACAGGCTTCTGTTTCAAGAAAGCAATCTCTGCTTCCATAATATCCAAAGTACAAAATGAAAATAAACATCTTTATTATGACTCCTACATTTTCACTATATGTTAATCTATCTTTCTAGCTATCATGGATTCTATATACAAAGTCACACACACTCTGTCTCTTTCTCTCTCCCACTTGTACACAAAATGCACACACAGCGGCTCTCTTTCTCTCTCGCTTTCCCTCTCTTGCTTGCACTCTCTCTCTCTCTCTGCCAAACACTCTATGCACACACAAACACACAGCCTATTCCTCTCATTTACACTTTGCCCTTTCACACTATATTTCCAGTGCCTCCATCATAACCTTCAACATTTTAAATGAAACATATTCAACCAATCTTAGCCATCGAAAACAGGGAACTGCCAGAACAGCAGATTTCTTTCTGGAACATTCCTCCGCTAATTGATTCCTTGAATTCTTATCAAATCAATTGTCTCTTATCTGTCTGTCTGTCTAAAGCCGACGTCTGTCAGTCGTTCAGTAAATCCAAGAGATAATTCAACAGCATCTGGAGATTTCTAACTTGACTACAAATAAGTAATACCATAATACCATCCATCATGTGAAGAAGACAATTTTCTACGTTCGTTCGTATGGTTGAATAAAGAAACAATTAATGAATATTAATTGTTAATAACTTGAAACAGTTTTATTTATACTCAGGTCAGACATTTTACAGCTGGATGATTCTTATAGCGCCATTCATTCCATCATAAAATTAATGTTACAACTTGTTTTAGTGCTAAATGACAGAGGGTAACATTTATACCAGGGCAGTTTTAGTTATTTGAGTGCTTGCGTACGTGTGTGTGTGTATGTATGTGTGTGTATATATACATATATATATACATACACACACACATATACATATATATATATATACATACGTAGATATATATATACTATCTTTTATTATTTTATGCATTTCAGTCATTTGACTGTGGTCATGCTGGAGCACCACCTTTAGTCAAGCAATTCAACTCCAGGACTTATTCTTTGTAAGCCTAGTACTTATTCTATCAGTCTCTTTTGCTGAACCACTAAGTTACGGGGACGTAAACACACCACCATCGGTTGTCAAGTGATGTTGGGGGGACAAACACTGACACACAAACATATACACACACATACATATATATCATCATCATCATTTATATGACAGGATTCTTTCAGTTTCCATCTACCAAATCCACTCACAAGGCTTTGGTTGGCTCTAGGCTATAGTAGAAGACACTTGCCCAAGGTGTCACACAATGGGACTGAACTCAGAACCATGTGGTTGGTAAGCAAGCTAATTACCACATGTCACTTGTGTGCTTATATAATGTATACTAATTATTAACGTTAGAAGCAATATTAATACCAAACGGTAATCGTTATATCCAACTTAATTGGGATGCTTTGTTAGAACACAGAATAGAGCAACAAGGCATAAAGATTATCTTTATATACATATGAATCATCATCATCATCATTATCATCATCATCGTTTAACGTCCATTTTCCAGGCTGGCATGGGTTGGATGGTTCAGCTGGGGTCTGGGAAGCCAGGAGACTGCACCAGGCTCCAGACTGATCTGGCTTGTTTCTACAGCTGGATGCCCTTCCTAACGCTAACCACTCCGTGAGTGTGGTGGATACTTTTTACATGCCACCAGCACAGGGGCCAGAGGAGGCTAGCAACGGCCATGATTGGTTGGTTCTTTTTACATGCCACCGGCACGGAAGCCAGTCAAGGCTGCACTGGCATCGGCCACGTTCAGATGGTGCTTTTTATGTGCCACCGGCACAGGTATCACGACTACAATAACATGTATATATATATATATATATACACAAATATATATCTATATATACATTTACACACACACACACACACATATATATATATATATATATATATAGATATATATATATGTATATATATATCATACATACATATATATATATATATATATATATATATATATATTTACATATGCATATATATATATATATCATACACACACACACACACATATTTATGTATATATTGCTGATGAAGCAATGTACATTTATTACATAAATGTATTACATGTCTGTTATGGAAACATATTTTTCAGTAGTTATTTAAATAAATCCATTTATATGATCTATATGTATGCGTGGGCACATGTGTGTGTGTGTGGTGTGTGTGTGTGTGTGTGTGTGTCCATCTGTATATACACATACATACAGGCATACAGAAAGAGGGAGAGAAAGAGAGCAAAATAAATGCTTTTCTATAAACTTTTGCTTTCTGTGCAGTTTTATCTTCGAACCAACTCAGAAATTCAGGGAATTAATGTATCTGTTATCAATATATTTTGAGTCTTCTGAAGGATTTTTCATGTTACATTATTGGACAGCAATACCAGGTAATTCCAGTTAAGCAGCCCCATGGCATGGGATTACTAAATCAAACAGTTGGTGATCCAAGGATCAACATATACGATAAGAGTTACCTTCATCTACTTATCTCGGAGAATATTAGATTTATGTTATCTTATATTATTAATCCCAAACGACCAGAAGGTTAAGTTAACTTTGGAAGAAGAATTCAACAACCTACGGCACTGTAGCCTGTCAGCCAAACCAGTTAATATTATTTTACCTTTAGATATATTTGTTTGCAAACGTTAATTAACTTCGACCACCGTAACTTTTAGGTTTCTGCAGTGCATGTCCAAGAGATAAACATGTGGAACCGTCATCATCGTCGTCGTCATCATCATCATCATCATCATCGTTAAACGTCGGCCTTCTATGCTGGCATGGGTTGGATGGTTTGACAGGAGCCAGCCAGGTAGAAGATTACACCAAGCCACTGTGTCTGTTTTGGCATGGTTTTTTTTTTTATGGCTGGATGCCCTTTCTAACACCGACCACCCTGCAGAGTGAACTGGGTGCTTTTTATATGGCACCAACACAGGTGAGGTCAGTTTTAGCAAGGTTTTTTTTTTTTACATCTGAATGCCCTTCCAAATGCCAACCACTTCACAGTGAGGACTGGATGCTTTTTAAGTGGCACCAACACATGTGAGGTCAGTTTTGGCAAGGTTTTTTTTTTTACAGCTGAATGCCCTTCCAAATGCCAACCACTTCACAGTGAGGACTGGATGCTTTTTAAGTGGTACCAACACATGTGAGGTCAGTTTTGGCAAGGTTTTTTTTTTTACAGCTGAATGCCCTTCCAAATGCCAACCACTTCACAGTGAGGACTGGATGCTTTTTAAGTGGTACCAACACATGTGAGGTCAGTTTTGGCAAGGTTTTTTTTTTTACAGCTGAATGCCCTTCCAATGCCAACCACTTCACAGTGAGGACTGGATGCTTTTTAAGTGGCACCAACACATGTGAGGTCAGTTTTGGCAAGGTTTTTTTTTTTACAGCTGAATGCCCTTCCAAATGCCAACCACTTCACAGTGAGGACTGGATGCTTTTTAAGTGGTACCAACACATGTGAGGTCAGTTTTAGCAAGGTTTTTTTTTTTACAGCTGAATGCCCTTCCAAATGCCAACCACTTCACAGTGAGGACTGGATGCTTTTTAAGTGGCACCAACACATGTGAGGTCATTTTTGGCAAGGTTTTTTTTTTTACAGCTGAATGCCCTTCCAAATGCCAACCACTTCACAGTGAGGACTGGATGCTTTTTAAGTGGTACCAACACATGTGAGGTCAGTTTTGGCAAGGTTTTTTTTTTTACAGCTGAATGCCCTTCCAATGCCAACCACTTCACAGTGAGGACTGGATGCTTTTTAAGTGGCACCAACACATGTGAGGTCAGTTTTGGCAAGGTTTTTTTTTTTACAGCTGAATGCCCTTCCAAATGCCAACCACTTCACAGTGAGGACTGGATGCTTTTTAAGTGGCACCAGCACTGGCAGGGTCACCAAATAACTTGCAAGACAAAGTTCCTTTGAGAGGGGAGGGAGCATTGGACGATGATGAATGATGATCTTGTGTCAGATGGTGAACAGTGCAATGGAGAGACAGAAAAAGGTGCTTTGCTATAGAGGAGGTATATAGTTACCCAACGAGAGAGAGGTAACAAAAAAGAGGACAGAAGCAGGTGTTCTACTGTAAAGATGATATTTGGTGTGGAATATGTAATTTTAATAGTAACCAGCCCACTTATGCATACCTTTCCTTCATTGGACACTAAACTCTGATTGTGAAGACCTGTTGAAGCAAGTAAAATTGAAATCAAATTCGATGACTAGAATCCATGCTAGTGGAGTGCTAAGAGCACCATCCGAGTGTGATTGTTGCCAGAGCAGCTGACTGGCTTCCATACCGGTGGCACGTAAAAAGCGCCAGTTGAGCATGATCATTACTCATGTCGTCTTGCTGGCACTTGTGCTGGTGGCACGTGAAAAAACATTCGAGCGAGGTTGTTGCCAGTGCCACCTGACTGGTCCTCGTGCCGGTGGCACGTAAAAGCATCCACTACACTCTCGAAGTGGTTGGTGTTAGGAAGGGCATCCAGCTGTAGAAACTCTGCCAGATCAGATTGGAGCCTGGTGCAGCCATCTGGTTCACCAGTCCTCAGTCAAATTGTTCAACCCATGCTAGCATGGAAAGTGGACGTTAAACGATGATGATGATGATGATGATGAAGACTAGAAAATGTAGGAATATGCCTCAATGAACAACTGGATATTGCAATTAGCTGTTGCATCCAGTCACTCCAAGACATTATTATTATTATTATTATTATTATTATTATTATCATTATCATTATTATCATTATCATTATTATTATTATTATTATTATTATTATTATTATTATTATTATTATTTTCTACTCTAATCACAAGGCCAGAAATTTTTTTTGGGGTGGGGTCAGTCGATTAAATCGACCCCAGTATGCAACTGGTACTTAATTTATTGGATTAGTTAGAGTTCCATGACTCAGGGATAAACTTTTAAAAACAAAAGCATGACAAATCCTTTGCTGTAAGATAATCTCTAACAATTACGAACCTATTTACCTCTTACATTGTATTTATTGATTTAACCTGGCAGTAACAGAAAATGGCACAAACGTAAAAAAACTCCAAATAATAAAAAAATATGAGGGAGTTACAAATAATTTCTAAATTTTTCTATTGTTGTGTCTCCTGGGTTTTGAATTACAGTTAAACTACATTTCTTCTCGCTATTGTCTTCTTTGTTTTCAGCCTCCGTCATGCTTCCTCGCTTTTATTTTCTTATCTTGAAAGAATTAATTGTTTTTGGTTAAACAAACAAACAAACAAACAAACAAACAAAAAATGAATAAAATCAATGAAAAAAAATTTCTTTCTGGGTTTTTTTAGTTCAATTCGAAGAAATTTAAGAGAAAAATATTTATCTATTTATTTATTTAATTATTTACTTTCTTAATTTCCATGTTCCATCAGATATTGTCTGAGGGGCAATTCCTAAAACATTTGAGATAAAAATAGGAATATCTATAAGATCTGATGGTGTTTGGTGATGCTGGTGGTGGTGGTGGGAGGGGAAGGATGTGTCAGATGTAAAGAGCAAGAAAGTAAGTCCAGAACCCCTTTCATTTCTAAGAGTTTTGCTGTGTTCTTTTAACCAAACATCTAACAGAAAAAAAGAAGGAAAAAGAAAAAAAGGAAAAGAAAAAAAAGAAAGCCAATCTGAAGATCTCTGATTGATCTTTATTTTAGAATTTCTAAGGAATTATCACTTTATCTCGTAACAAAAGGGAAATGAAAAATATTAGAATGAGAACTGATATCTGAAACAAATCTATTTTTATAGACAAATAAGCTAAATATTAGTTTTACCGTAAGTTTAGAAAAATCAACAGAGATAGTAAAATGAAATTGCCGAGAGGAGTGGAAAAATCCAATATTTCAGACAGAGTCCTACCTCGGGATAAAGTTGACAGGAAGGAAATAAAAGGAAGAAATAAGGATTTTCACATCCTCTCTGTTTGAGAAACTGGCTGCAGCTGATGAGGAACACATAACGTGACCTTCATATGTAGACAGGGAGTAGGAGGAGAGGAAAGCTTGAAGGAAAGAGAAACGAAATGAGAAGAAGCAGGCAAAAGTGAGGTGAAGGGAAAAATTGTGGTGGAGGTGTAAGAATAGGAGAAAAATGTTTCATTTAAACGAATTAGTGATTTGGTACAAGTTCAAGCATGAAATATTATTTCTTGCATTTCCATGAGCATGTGGACTTATGGAGTGTCAAGATGTCGTATGTTGAGAAACGGTTAATGGAACATTCCATCATTCTTGAAGTGACAGCCTGCTTGGCCAATGTAAAAAGTGTCATAAAGTTTGCAGATAAGACAATATATAAAGATAGAAGAGGTGCGACAGAAGCTCTGTGTAATGAGATTCTGTGGCTGAAGCCTGGTGATAGTTGCAGTGTTGTGAAAGCATATAGCTCAAAAGTTAGGGCACTTGGCTCATGATCATAAGGACATGAGTTCGATTCAAGGTAGTATACTCTTTTACTTGTTTCAGTCATTTGACTGTGGCCATGCTGGAGCACTGCTTTTAGTTGAGCAAATCAACCCCAAGACTTATTCTTTGGAAGCCTGGTACTTATTCTATCAGTCTCTTTTGCCGAACTGCTAAGTAACGGGGATGTAAATACACCACTATCAGTTATCAAGCGATGTTGGGGGAAGGACAAACACAGACACACAAGCATATACAAACACACACATATATATATATATATACGATGGGCTTCTTTCAGTTTCCGTCTACCAAATCCACTCACAAGGCTTTGGTTGGCCTGAGGCTATAGTAGAAGACACTTGCCCAAGGTGCCACACAGTGGGAATAAACCCAGAACTATGTGGTTGGTAAGCAAGCTACTTACCACACAGCCACTCCTGCGCCTATGTCGTGTCCCTGAGCAAGACACTTTATTTCACATTGCTCCAGTCCACTCAGCTGGTGAAAATGAGTTGTACCTGTAATTAAAAGGGCCAGGCCCATCACATTTTGTGTCGTCCTGAATCTCCCTGAGAACTATGTTAAGGGTACGCATGCCTGTGGAGTGCTCAGCCACTTGCAAGTTAATTCCACAAGCAAGATGTTCAGTTGCTTGGATCAACCAAGAAAAAGGGCATAGGCACGGCAGGAGCAGCACTGGTGAATTTTGGGAAGCATGGAAGTTTTGAAGGATGCAGTGTCCTGTGTCCTGACAGCTAAGAACAGAAACAGAGAATTTATTCTATGGTTTGTCGATGCTGAGTGTCAAAAAAAATTTCTGGAAATTTATGCAAGTATCTAAATTTAAAGAATTATCAAACATATTTGAAAAAAAAAATACGGATAATATTCGAAGAAAATGTATGTATAAACCACTCTGGCATGAATTTCTATAAAGTTCATTCATTTTTTTTCTCAAATTCTTGTGTATTGAACCACAAATATCAATAATGATCAACATTCTATAAAACACTGATGGAATAACATGAGATAAGATTTATGTACCAGTTGCTGGTATCTTATATGAAAATGGAAATATGAGGAGATAGAATGAGATTCTGTTTTTGACAGTGTGTACATATATATATATATATATATATATATATATATATATATACACATACATATATATACTCACAGTCTTATATAATATATATGCACAAACAGAGATATGTATATGCATACATACATGCATACATACATACATACATACATACATACATACATACATACATACATACATACATATATGTATAGCAGAACAGTGTCTTCAAGTGTGTCAGTATGAGGAGTATACATAAGCCTATGCTATTGTAATAGAAGAGTATTACCAAAGCTTCAGTGCATACATATATACACATGTAGATATACATATATATGCTTATTAAGGCTATCTCTACAGATTTTCTATAGAAATTATAGCCAGCACTGAAAATTTGTAGAGATAAACTTAACAAGTGATTTAATAGCACTGCTAACACAAGACGACACAGTACTGACTTAT
>NC_043015.1:50377111-50409611 GCF_006345805.1 Octopus sinensis
CTTTCAGTTTCTGTCTACCAAATCCACTCACAAGGCTTTGGTCGGCCTGAGGCTATAGTAGAAGACACTTGCCCAAGGTGCCACGCAGTGGGACTGAACCCGGAACCATGTGGCTGGTAAACAAGCTACTTACCACACAGTCACTCCTATGCCAACATATTCTCTAGAGAATTTAAAGCCAGCACTGAAAATCACAATATTTCGTATATGAATACATATATGTAAACAATGCAATCGAAGATAGAAAAATAGGTAATGGTTGGTGTATATACATATTTCAGGAGTTCTTGCTCTTTCTTCAGTATCTCATTCAACCCTTTAACCATCCACAAACACATTGATTAAATAGCTACCAAGTTTAGCGGTGTCACGTTATTGCATAAACCAATTTATATATTAAATACATTCCTGGCAGCTGGGAATTACATATTAATTGCTGGTAGGGACATCATGTTTTATTTTGCAACAATAATATACTACTGAGGAATGAAAAGATTATAAGTTAATACTACGTTCTATTTTTCACAGTATTGACTAATAAATCTTTAATATATCTGGCCGTAAATTACGGTTGCAAAACAAAATATGGTGTTTCTATCAGCAATTAATACTTATTATTGTATTACATTCCAGGTTTGGCATGACAGCTACATATGATATGACAAAGCTTTTGTTGGATAAAGTCTAATGCTGACAGTAATAATGAATATGTTGTGATTGTATCCAAAGAGAAATACAGAGTTAGAATTAGGGTGGTATTTAAAGGAAATAGCCGTAGGAAATATAATAAAGGAGAATGAGAACTGACAGTAAAACCTGAAGAGGGTTTTACAGATGTGAAGAACTGCCTACAAAGACAGTATTTGGTTGTTTCTTCAGTCTTAAGACTTTAGCATTTAAACTGGCCATATCTGTCCCAGATATTCTATCAGTTTTATGTTCAAATTGGCCAGATCCATCCTTTTACACTTACCCTACAATGCCATACTGAAAATAAACAACCACATCATCGAAATCTCAAAGCTACAAGATAATGCATGATTAATTCAAAACAATGTGAGGTGTAGTTGTGGCAGTGTGCTAAGAAATTTCCCAACCACATGGTCCTAGGTTCAGTCTCACTGCATGGCACCTTGGGTAAGTGTCTTCTACTATAATCTCTTTTACTTTTTCACTCATTTGACTACCGTACAATGTCATTTTAAAAATAAAACAATCACATCACTGAAATCTCAAAGCTATGAAATAATGCAAGATTAATTTAGAAAACAACAGGAATAAACATGCATTGCATTCCACAGAATTATCCGAAAGCTAAAGGATTAAAGCATGAAGGACTAGTTATGAGAGTTTGGCTCTGGAGCTGGTGGTACATAAAAGCACCATCCGATCGTGGTCGTTTGCCAGCCTCATCTGGCACCTGTGCCGGTGGCACATAAAAAGCACCCACTACACTCACGGAGTGGTTGGCATTAGGAAGGGCATCCAGCCATAGAAACACTGCCAGATCAGACTGGGCCTGGTGCAGCCTCCTGGCTTCCTAGACTCCAGTTGAACCGTCCAACCCATGCTAGCATGGAAAGCGGACGCTAAACGATGATGATGATGATGATGATGTGATGATGATATAGGGCCTTGCTGACAGAAATGTGAAGCTCAGTCATAGGTGTTGGATCGGAAGGAATTGCTCAAGTGTGATTCTATGAGATTATTTGGATTCATTTTACTGAGATTGTTGGAGGCAGCACTGAATTGGTGATGATAGATTTTCTAGTCTACCTCTGAAGACTTCCCCTGGGTTTCCACAGCAGACTCAGAAGAACATAAGGAATCTGTGACAGTGTATGAAGTAGTCATAGAACTGTTGGGTAATGGCATGAGTGGCAGGCCTTTCCAGATTGGAAGGCCTGGGGGATAATGTATGAAGAAACACGATTGAGAAATAATGCATAAACCTGGTAAAACAATAGAGACTATTTATGTTTGTAAATGCATGTATGGGAATATATGTAGCAATGTATAGAACAGTAAATAATGTATACTAATGTATAGTGAAGTGTTGAAATGCATGGAAGAATTAAATAATATACACATATGTATGAGGAAATGTGTTGAAATGTGTAGAGTAAGGTAAGCGATGTGTCAAGGAAAGACAGGATGTAGAAGAGGAATAATTCAATATTACTGAGTGGAATGTTATTGATGAAGATGTTAATGTAGATGTTAGTATTGATAATGTCATCAATGATGGTGATGATGATGATGATGATGATGATGATGATAACATACAAACAAAATAAATAGTAGAAATAAAGCGAGGTTGATTAGAAGCTTAGCGATGATGGTGAAGTAGTTAAAATTAAGGCCTTCAGAAAATCAAATAAAAGAGATGAAGAATCAAAATGTTTCTAGTAGCAGAGAGACATAATCAGATGAAGTTGTTATTGATTTTCTCTGAATTAGTACTTATTGTAGCTTACGAAATGTTCTTAAGAGCTCTTAATACTTCAATCTATTTTCGGAAGCAGCATTTTCAGAAATGTGTCCAAGAAAAACTCTCTGAGATATCAGCAGATTTTTTTCTTCCCCCCTCAACAGTTATCAGGAATTTTAACACAAAGTGTGAATAAATAATTAGAAATTCTCAAGTGATGCATTAATCGAACATAGGTTTAAATTATAATCATAGATATGTTCATGTAATAATAATAATAATTAATAATAATAATAATAATAATAATATTGGGCTTTGTATATTTGTACCCAAGTGCCATTTTCATAATAGTAATAATAATAATCCTTTCTACTAAAGGCACAAGGCCTGAAATTATGGGGTAGGGGCCTAGTCAGGTGAATTGGCCCCTGCACTCAATTGGTACCTAATTTTATTGACCCTGAAAGGAAGAAAGGCAAAGTTGACCTCGGTGGAATTTGAACTCAGAATGTAAAGAGAAATAAAATTCTGTTAAGCATTTTGCCTGGTGTGCCAGCCCAATAATAATAATGATGATGATGATGATGATGATGGTGATGGTGATGGTGGTGGTGGTGGTGGTGGTGGTGATGGTGAATGTGATGGTGAATGTGATGGTGATGATGATGATGATGATGATGATAAGTAGTGGCTCTCATGGCTTCTGATCTTAACTGACTGGCAGTGTTATAATGTACATTGCTTTGTCTTGGTATAAAAGATGGGCTACAGCAAATATTCTGCTCAATACCACAGATTTGCTTGTCAGTTGTTTGATCTTAATGATAATAATAAGAATGATGATGATAATAATAATAGTAATGATGATAATGATAGTAATAATGATAATAATAGTAATAATGATAATAATAATAATAATAACGATGATGACAATAATAATAATAATAATAATAATAATAATAATAATAATAATGATAATGATAATAATAATAATAACAATAACATTGATTTTAAGTTTTGGCACAAGGCCAGCAATTTCGAGAGATTACATCAACCCCAGAGCTGAATTAGTACTTATTTTATTGACCCTGAAAGGATGAATGTCAAAGTCGACATCAGCGGAATTCAAACTCAGAATGTAAGGACAAATAAAATACTGTCAAGCATTTTATCCAGTGTGGTAACGACTCTCTTTTACTCTTTTACTTGTTTCAGTCATTTGACTGTGGCCATGCTGGAGCACCACCTTTAGTCGAGCAAATCGGTCCCAAGACTTATTCGTTGTAAGCCGAGTACTTATTCTATCGGTCGACGTAAAGACAGACGAAATACCGCTATGCATTTCACCCAGAGTGCTAACGTTTCTGCCAGCTTGCCGCCTGTCAGATTGCTGCTAATAAAAATTTAACAGTGAAATAAATTTTCCACATGTAAAAAATTATTATTGCGAGCACGTGTTTTGTGAGCATTTAAAAGCAGTAACACAAGCAACAAAAACAGAGACTGCCATTTATTAGGCTCCGTGATGTGAACTGGTCTCAGATTTGTGGCTGGAACTGAAAAAAAATCTACACCAAACAAGAGTCACAGAAGCTGTCTTAAAATGCACAAATATGCTATTATATTCACTGTAGTTTATTTTGGGGTAATACTCTACACCAGTGGTTTCCTAACCTATTTCTTTATTACCCACAAGGGGCTAAACATAGAGGGGACAAACAAAGACAGACATAGGTATTAAGTCGATTACATTGACCCCAGTGCATAACTGGTATTTAATTTATCGACCCCGAAAGGATGAAAGGCAAAGTCGACCCCGGCGGAATTTGAACTCAGAACATAACGGCAGACGAAATACCGCTAAGCATTTCGTCCAGTGCGCTAATGCTTCTGCCAGCTTACCACCTTTTTGTCGCCCCCTTGGCACCCAAGCCACATTCCTAGTGCCTCCACCCCAACTACCCATCACAAACAGACCACTTTCTGAAGTAAATTCAAAGCAACTGTATTTCACAAATATAACTTAACCTAATGGACCCATTATTTTGCTGTTTTTACATGAATTTCCACCCCATTATGCCCCACTTTTTTACATGAATCGCTATCCCATTATCACCCTACTTTTCTTCAATGCCCCTTTGGAACTTTCCACTGCTCCCAGAGGGGCAATACTACCCACTTAGGGAACCACTGCTCCATACTATACTGTCCCCCACACCCCTTCAAAAAGAGTCAGTTAGTCATTTGGCAGATGGAGACTGAAAGAAGCCTCTCATGCATGTGTGTGCGTGCCTCTCATGCATAAGTTTGTGTGTGTGTGTGTGTGTGTGTGTATGCGTATGAGTTAGGGTGTACCCTTGACTCCACATCAAGTGATGGTTGTGAGTCTTAGCTTCATACAAGCAATGTTGTACCTTTCTAGTCTTCTGTGGAAAACTTGTCTGTCCACGAGGAAATATTTAACTTGCATGGAAGCAGGCGAATGTTGGTGACAGGAAAGGCATTCAGCCAAAGGAATTCTGATTTTAAGAAAATTCCATCTGACTCACGCAAGCATGGAAAAGTGGACATTATACAATCATGATCATCATGGTGGTGGTGGTGGTGCCGGCAGTGATGACGACGATGATAGAGTTGTGGTGGCAATGGCAGCAGTGATGATGATGGTGATGGTGATGATGATGGTGATGGTGATGATGATGATGATGATGATGATGATGATGATAATGATGGAGATGACGATGGTGATGATGATGATGATGGTGGTGACGATGACACTAGTGATGATGGTGATGATAATGATGATGATGATGAAGAAGATGACAATGATGATGACGGTGGTGATGACGATAAGCAGTGGCGATGGAGGCAATAGTTCTTGTGGCAGTGATGGTGGTGGTGATGATGATGATGATGATGATGATGATGACAGCCGGCAACAGAGGTGGTGGACTTCGACGATGGTTGGAATCAGTGGTTGATACTGGCGATAAAGACGACGACGATAAAGACGACGACAAACACAACACAACAAAACAAAACACAGACATAAACAAACACAAACAATTTATTTACTAAGCAATACGTCGAAAAATATGCTTAACTTCACTGACTCTTTTGACAGATCTCACCAAATATTAAAGATTTTTTTCACGTCAATTGTTATTTACTTTTGTTTTGGCTTTTTTAAAAAAATATTATTCGTTATTTGGTTGATTGGGTATCCAGTTTTGTCATATTTATTTTATTTTTTTTTTGTTTTGTTATTGTTATCCAACATTGTTTTATTTTATTTTATTTTATTTTATTTTAGATTATTTTATTTTTGTTTGTTATTCCATTATTTACTGCCGTTTCTCTATTTTAGGAACAAAAGTTTTACTTTCCAATAAACTTCACCGATCATGTCTGCGGTCTTCAAGTTACACGGTGCAAAAACAAAAATAAAAATTAAAAAAACCCCACAAAACAAAAATAACAAAAGACAAACAAACAAACAAATAAACAAACAAAACAATTCCAACAACTTGTCTTGTCTTTCTTTATTTGTATTTTTTGTTTTGATTTTATTTTGGTTAGTCGAATGATTTCTTGTTTAGAAGTCAACACAAAAATATTTGCACATTGTTATTATTATTATTATATTATTATTATTATTATTATTATTATTATTACCATTACTGTGTACAAACTTTTTTATTTGATTATTCAGTCAACAGGCATTGCAGTTGAATAACAAACAGTAAAGGCTACCACTGCTACCACCACCACTATCATCTTCATCTTCACTTTTTGCCATCAACTGCATCAGCACTATCACACTACCACCACCACAACCACCACCACCACCACCACTGCCATCTCCACCACCACACCACCACCATCACCATAACTGCCATCGACATCATCATCATCATCATCATCATCATCATCTTATCATCATCACCACCAATGCTACCACCACCACCACCATCACCACTGCCATCTCGACCACCACCATCACCATCACCACAATCATCATCATCATCAACATCATAATCTTATCATCACCACCACTGCCGTCACCACCACCGCCGCCGCCACCTCCACCACCACCAATAATGACAAGCGAATGAGAAAAGCCTGACTCGCTAGAAACAACAACCAAACGTACCTAAAATCACACACATACACCATCACCTAAAACACCATCCTTAGCACCCCCACTGCTCTTCTCACCCTCACCTTCACTGAATGAGTCATCATCATCCCATCATCAACATCAACTTCATTGTCCATTCAACAGATTAATGTGAAAGTGGCTGAGTACCCCACAAACACACGTACCCTTAACATAGTTCTTAGGGAGATTCAGCGTGACACAGAATGTGACAAATCTGGCCCTTTTGTATGACAGGTATCACTCGTTTTTGCTAGCTTTGAGTGGACTGGAGGAGCAATGTGAAGTAGAGTGTCTTGCTCAAGGACATACAATGTGGTGCTGGGAATTGAACTCACGACCTTGTGATCTTGAACCAAAAGTCCCTAACCACTGAGCCACGTGCCTGTCTGTCATTAATACAACACAATCACCATTATCAATATCATCAACAGCAACATCACCATAATCACTACCACCACCACCACCACCACCAATGCTGCTGCTACTGCCACCATCACCAATACCATTACCACCACCACCACCACTACCACTACCACCACCACTACCACTACCACTACTGTTGCCACCACTACCCATACCATCATTACCAATGCCCCCCAACATCACCAAAACCACCACCACCACCACTACCACCACCACTACCACTACCGTTGCCACCACTACCACTACTGTTGCCATCACTACCCATACCATCACCACCAATGCCCCCCAACATCACCAAAACCACCACCACCACCACCACCACTACCACCATTGCCATCACTACCCACACTTTCACCACCAACGCCCCCAACATCACCAAAATCACCACCACCACCACCACCACCATTGCTTCCACCACCACCATTGCCGCCACCACCACTACCCATACCATCACCATAAACATCACCAAAACTACCACTATTGCCACCACCACCATCCATTGCTCACTAGATTCTGCCCCTCCACACTGGCACCTCTTCGTCTCCAAAGCCTACCCTATACTAACATCCTCAGCATCATCATCAATCATCATTGAAATCCTTCCCCACCCCCCACCCACACCAAAAACAACAGCAACAACAAAAACAACAACAATGACGTAAAGTAACACGTGACACTTTTTACAATATTCTGATTGATAGAAAAATCTATCATCGTGGTACTTGGGGGATGGCAGGAGGGGGAGGAGGAGAGCTGGGGGAGGTGGGAGAAGGTAGAGGAGGAGGAGGAGGAGGAGGGGAGGGTGGGTGGTGGGAAGCTATGTTTGTTTTCTTCGTTATTGTTTTTGTTATTCAAAGTGTTTTGTTTTAAATCAATAAGCAGAAAGAGAGAGAGAGAGAGAGAGAGAGAAAGAGAGAGAAAGAGATGGGAGAGAGAGATAGAGAAAGAGAGAGAGAGAGAGAAGAGATGGGAGAGAGAGATAGAGAAAGAGAGAGAGAGAGATGGGTGAGATAAATAGAGAGAGAGAGAAGAGTGTTTTCAAAGCTCTATAATTTTCATGGAATAAGTGCAGCAGAGACAGATTTTTGCAACAATTATTAAAAAAAAAGAAGAAAAACCATAAAGCAAAAATAAACAAAAAAAACAATGCAAGCACAAAACAAAAACATTACCTCTCCCCTCCCCCACCAAAAAGCCACTTTTTTCCCCTTAAATTTTTTTTTTGGTGTTCTAAACAATAATTTGACAAAGGAAACCCATTGAAACTGGAATTCATGTTTTGTTTCAATAAGAGTTCTTCACCATTTCTAAAACTGTTCCACAAGTGTACTTCGTTAACCGCTAGGAAAATTAATTCCTCTGTTTCTACCTTAACGATGAAGGAACAAATAATGAGGTTTGGTTGTATTTTTTTTTTATCTCTCTCACCTGCTCTCCATCAATTCTGATTCCATGCATTCCACAGCCACAGTTTAATTAACAAAACTTTACAATAAGCCAACGGAGCCTGTACAGAGTATTTCAGCCTGCTAGAAATAGTGCTCAAATCAAACCCTACCTACATGCTGTAGGAAGGAAGGGCACTCATAGTCCTAGATATACATTGTCTTAGAAGGACACATTGAACAATAAATATTCCAAGATACACTATGTCTAAATAAGGTAAAGACCCCCTTCAGTGATGACTGACCATGGGATTGCACCTAGAAAGTTCCCCTCCAAGGCACAAGTCCAGGAAAGGTTGTTTATGGAAGACCAGCAGTCGTCCATACCAGCCTCTACTCTCCATGCCACCAATATTGTCCAAGAGAAAGGTAAAGGGGTCAATACAGCTTGGCACCAGTGACATCACAACTCATTTCTATAGCTGAGTGGACTGAACATGAAATAAAGTGTCTTGCTCAAGAACATGACACACAGCCCAGTCTAGGAATCGAACTCACTACCTTATGATTGTGAGCCTGATGCTCTAACCACTGAGCCTCGTGCCTTCACATGTTTAAATAATAATATGCATATAGTAATGTGAAAGCACATGGCTTAGAGGTTAGGGTGTTCAGCTTACGATTATGAGGTTGACAGGAAAGCCCATGATAGTAAGAAGCTTGCTTCCCAACCACATGGTTCTCGGTTCAGTTCCACTGCATGACACCATCAACAAATGTGTTCTGAAATAGCCTCAGGCTGATCAAAGCCTTGTGAGGGATCTATGAAATGGAAAGTGAAAGAAGCTCATCATGTGTGTGTGCGTGTGTGTCCGTCCGGGATTCGAACTCACAACCTCACAATCGTACGCTCAACGTACTAACCACTGAGCCATATATATATATATATAGGGAGAGTTTACGAAAAAAACAAAGACGAAGACAGGTGGTGTACAAAACAAACAGATGTATTAGTATAATGCTCAGGAATAGAAAAAGTCTTTTATGTTTCGAGCCTATGCTCTTCTACAGAAAGGGACACAGAAAAAACAAGGAGAGAAAAAAATGTGTGTAGTGCCTAACGATCTATCAATGTATATGTGTGTCTGTGTTTGTCCTGCCACCATGATGCTGGTGTGCTTACGTTCCCATAACTTAGTAATTCTGCAAAAGGGACCGATAGAATAAGTACAAGGCTTACAAAGAATAAGTCCTGAGATCGATTTGTTTCGACTAAAGGAGGTGCTCCAGCATGGCCACAGTCAAATGACCGAAACTAGTAAAAGTATATAAAGAATTTCAAATTTTATTAGCAGCCATGGACAAAATATGGAGGAGGAATATTATGAGTTTAAATAAGATGTCTTTTTTAGAAAAAGAATTCTCCAGAAAGAAATCTAATTAGTTGTCCATTTATCTGATTTAATGCATAAATTGGTTCCTCAATTGATTTTTATTATATTTATAATGAGTTTCCCGTTATGATATAGAATTAACGATGAGGAGCAGTCAGAGGAGAGAGCTTATGAAGTGATGGCAAGTGGTTATTTCATAGGTGTGGGTGGGGTGGGGGGAGCGGGTAGAGTTGTTTGAAAGACAAAAAAAAGAAAGAGAAGAAAACACGAGCAGCATGTTTGGGTCAGATGAAGACGAAATTGATGGATGATCAGTAAATATATGTCTTTTGGAGATGATCTCTCTCTCTATGCATGTGTGTGTGTTTGAGTACATGCATGCATGTGTGTGAATGTGTGTGTGTGTGTGTGTGTGTGTGATAGAGAGAGAGAGAGTCTGTGAAAAGGTAGATGGGCAAGAAAGAAGAAAGGGGGATGAAAGAAAGAGAAGAGAGAAATACACACACACACATGCAAATACACACACACATGCAAATACACACACACACACACACACGCATATATACGCACACAATCATTTAATGCATTTAATGTCATGTTCCATCTGGGTATGCATATATATATAATTCATCATTATCATCGTATATATACATATATATAAAATTCATCATTATCATCATATATATATACATACATATATATATATATATATATATATACATACATACATACATACATATATATATATATATATATATATATATATATATACATACATATATATATATATAGAGAGAGAGAGAGAGAGAGAGATAGAGAGAGTTTGCGAAAAAGATATATGAGTAAGTGAAAGATAAGCGGGAAGAAGGGAAGATAGCTAGATAAATAGAGACAAACAGAGACAAAGAGAGAGAGAGAGAGCAACCTGTACATTCCTTCGCACGAGATGTGATTTATTTCTACTAAAAAAAAAAAAACACCCAACCATTTCCCAAGAATCCGCTCCATCATATATAAGAGATATTTTCCTCTAATATATATGTATTAGACACCTAACCTTCTCTCTTTCCTTCCACCCCTCCTGCACACTTTAAATATGGTGGTACATTTTATATATCATTACTCTGGTTGGAAAATACAAAATACAAATGTTACATAATAATAATAATAATATAATAATAATAATAATAATAATAATAATAATAATAATAGTTACAGTTTGCAACATTTTTATTCTGTAGGTCAACTTGCCATTCTGCTTTCTTACTTTTCCCTTCCAAAAGTCAATCTTTCCTTCGCTCTTCCGTGTTTATGAATCTAGCTTTGTCTTTCTGCTCCGCCACGTTTTTGCGTCTGTTTTTTTTTTATTTTATTTCATTTTATTTTATTTTATTTTATTTTATTTCAAAGATTCCAAGAACTGAAGTCAACACAAGCTCAGACTTGGTTATGTGGTTAAGAAGATTGCTTTGCAAAGGCGGCGAGCAGGCAGAAATGCTAGCACACTAGCGAAATGTTTAGCAGTATTTCATCTGTCTTTATGTTTTGAGTTCAAATTCCACCGAGGTCGACTTTGCCTTTCATCCCTTCAGGGTCGATAATTTAAGTACCAGTTACGCACTGGGGTCGATGTAATCGACTTAATCCCTTTGTCTGTCCTTGTTTGTCCCCTCTATGTTTAGCCCCTTTTGGGCAATAAAGAAATAAGAAACATTAGCAGGCCGGGCGAAATGCTTAGTGGTATTTCGTCTGTCTTTGTGTTCTGAGTTCAAATTCCGCCAAGGTCGACTTTGCCTTTTATCCCTTCGGGGTTGATAAATTAAGTACCTGTTACGCATTGGGGTCGATGTAATCGACTTAATCTCTTTGTCTGTCCTTGTTTGTCCTCTTTATTTTAGACACTTGTGGGCAATAAAGAAATAAGATCACTTTGCAACAGCAACCGTATGGTTTTCGGTTCAGTCCCACAGCACCACAGTGCCTTGTGAGGAGTTTTGACAGCTGGAAACTATGTGGAATCCCATTGTTCATATACGCATATATACCTACACATAAAAAGCCAGAAAAAGAAAAATTCTTGAGATTTGTGGAGACTTGTTGTCACCAAACATCACAATAAAATACCTCCTAACTAAATTAGCTTGAACAAGTGTAATACTCTCTTTACTTGTTTCAGTCGTTTGACTGCAGCCATGCTGGAGCACCGCCTTTAGTCAAGCAAATCGACCCCGGGACTTATTCTTTGTAAGCCCAGTATTTATTCTATCAGTCTCTTTTGCCGAACTGCTAAGTGACGGGGACGTAAACACACCAGCATCGGTTGTCAAGCAATGCTAGAGGGACAAACACAGACACACAAACATATATACACAAATACATATATATATATATATATATATATAAATATACACGACAGGCTTCTTTCAGTTTCTGTCTACCAAATCCATTCACAAGGCATTGGTCGGCCCGAGACTATAGCAGAAGACACTTGCCCAAGATGCCATGCAGTGGGACTGAACCTGGAACCATGTGGTTGGTAAGCAAGCTACTTACCACACAGCCACTCCTGCGCCTATAATAATAATAATAATAATAATAATAATAATAATAATAATAATGGATTTGACAGAGCAAAAATGTGGTATGAACATAAACCTGACGGCATCATTGAAAATGATAATGCAAAGATCTTATGGGATTTTATGATTCAGTGCGACCTTGAGATAGAAAATAAGAAACCAGACATAGTTACAATTGAGAAAGAAAGCAAACGATGCTGGATCATCGATATAACATGCCCAGCAGGCAACAAGATATGTGATAAGGAAGAAAGAAAAGTTGATAGATATAACAGGTTAGCTTGGGAGGTTAAGCAGTTGTGGTCGCTGAAAAAGGTGGTAGTAGTACCAATAATTGTCAGAGCCCTGGGAACAGTGAGTAAAAATCTTGAGAAGTAGATGGAATAAATAGGGGCTGTAATAAGAGTGGAGCACTTGCAGAAAACAGTACTGCTTGGAACTACTCGAATACTCCTGATGGTGCTCAAAAAATAAGGGTTGTTACCTTAGTTCACTGGTAGAGAACAGCTGACACTGTAGTACATCTCCAGAGTTAGAAGCTGTGCAAAGACGATAAATAATAACAATTCTTTCTACTAAAGGTACAAGGCCTAAAATTTGCAGTGGGGGAGGGTTAGTTGATTACATTGACCTCAGTGTATAACTGGTACTTATTTCATCAACCATAAAAGGATGAAAGGCAAAGTCAGACTTGGCAGAATTTGAACTCAGAACATAAAGACAGACAAAATGTCTCTAAGCATTTTGCCTGGCATGCTAACAATTCTGCCAGTTTGCTGCTTTAACAACAACATAATAATAATAATAATAATAATATAATAATAATAATAATAATAATCCTTTCTATTATAGACACAAGTCCTGAAATTTGGGGGCAGGGAGATAATTGATTACATCGACCCCAGTACTCAACAGGTACTTAATTTATCAACCCCAGAAAGATGAAAGGTAAATCTGAACTCAGAATGCAACTGAATTTGAACTCAGAACGTAGCGATGGGTGAAATACTGCTAAGCATTTCATCCAGTGTGCTAACAATTCGGCCAGCTCACCACCTTAACAACAACAACAACAACAACAATAATAATAATAATAATAATAATAAATAATAATAATCCTTTCTATTATAGACACAAGTCCTGAAATTTGGGGGCAGGGAGATAATTGATTACATCGACCCCAGTACTCAACAGGTACTTAATTTATCAACCCCAGAAAGATGAAAGGTAAATCTGAACTCAGAATGCAACTGAATTTGAACTCAGAACGTAGCGATGGGTGAAATACTGCTAAGCATTTCATCCAGTGTGCTAACAATTCGGCCAGCTCACCACCTTAACAACAACAACAACAACAACAATAATAATAATAATAATAATAATAATAATAATAATAATAATAATGATGATAAAATTTTGATGAGGCAGTCTTAGATATACCATGGTTGAAAATAAGATGTGAAGGCCATGGCAAGAACAATTTTGACACTGACCTGGAAGATTTACAACAGTAGCAACAACATTAATTGGTTCTGAAGTGTAGTGACCCCTCCATTTCTTAGCTTTCGATGACATTGTGTCTGATGCAAGAGAGAAGACCCAACCTGCTGAACGTAAGAAGCTTAGTGTTTATTACACTCCAGCGCTTGGCTGCAGATTAGAGGTGAGCGAGATGCGGTTACTAGATTAAGCAATAGTTTTTAAGACTCAATGGGCTTGCATGATCGCATCTATATTTCTGCTGATGCGTAAAACAACTAGGGAGTTATTAGAATCACGGCTGAAATAAAGGTAATGCTCTGTGTTCGGTATACCGTGAGACAAAGGAAACCTCCTTCTTCGAGTGAGAAAAAGAGAGAAAAAAACACCAACAAAGGAAGAAAGAAATAAACAAACAAACAAACACTGCCTATAATGTTTAGTTTCTGCATTGCCTCACGGCACGCAAAAACATATACTTTTCTGCTACCGTTTTTTTTTCTTCTTTCGTGTGTGTTTTCGGTTAAATTCTCAATCTGATTCATACAAAATATAGACACTTACTAACATACCAATTCTAGCGACTATCATAATATTCGCAGAAGTATAGCATAAAAATAATATCCAATTCCATTAGAAACTTGAAGCAGAACTTTTCCTTCCTCCAAGATATTAACATAGTTTTATAGTATATTTTACAAGATTACCGAAGCAGCCGAGCCTTTTCCTCTCGCTGCTCACTCAAATATGTATGCACACATGCGTGCATGCATGCACACGTGTTTATGTGCGTGTGAAATGTCTATATGCATGTGTTGGTGTAATTCGGTTAGCCGAATATTGTTTCTCTGCTTCCAAAACAGCCTCCGAAGAACACGAATTAGAGTATTTCTATTATGTAGTTTACACAACATTGGTGAGATTATTGGCTGCTGTTTATAAGCAATATTGAGTTTAAAATGTCTGTTGGAACCAGTTGACTACTTCTGGAGATTTCCAGCTTCGGGAGGGAATATTGTTGTTGTTGTTGTTGCTGTTGTTGTTATTTTTTAATATTGGTTGGGGGGATGTTGGTGTTGGAGCTGTTGGAGACAGAGATGGTGGTGGTGTGAGAGATGGTTGTTGTTGTTGGTGGTGGTGGTGTTGGAGGTAGTGTTGGTGATGGTGATGGAAGTGGTGGTGCTGGATGGAGATGGTGGTGGTGGTAGTGGTGATGGTGTTGGAGGTAGTGTTGGTGATGATGATAGTGATGGTGTTGGAGATGGTGGTGGTGTTGCAGATGGTGATGGTGTTGGTGATAGTAGTGGGTGGTAGTGGTGTTGGAGGTAGTGTTGGTGATGGAGGTGGTGCTGGAGATGGTGATGGTAGTGCTGGAGATGGTGGTGATGGTAGTGGTGATGGTGTTGGAGGTAGTGTTGTGATGGAGATGGTGTTGGAGATGGTGGTGTTGGAGATGATGATGTAATAGCGGTGGTGGTGTTGGAGGTAGTGTTGGTGATGGTGTTGGAGATCGTGATGGTAGTGGAGTTGGAGATAGTAGTGGGTGGTAGTGGTGTGGTGTGGTGGTGGTGGTGTGGTGGTGGTGGTGTTGGAGATGGTTGTAGATGGCGTTAGAGATTGTAGTGCTGGTGGTAGAAGAGATGGTGGTGCTGATGTTGGAGATGGTTTTGGTGGTAGTGTTAGTGGTGGAGACGGCAGTGGAGGCGTTGGTGGTAGTGGCGGTGGTGGTGGCAGTACTGGTGTTAACAATCATCTCGGTATTAGTGACTGTTATAGTAGTGTTAGTGTAAATGGTATTGATGGTGCTGGGGGTGGTGGTGGTGTTGTTGGTAGTAGTGGTGGTGGTGCAGGTGGTGACAACAGTGTTAGGTGATGGTCATGGAGATGATGGTTGTGGTGGTGTTGATAGAGGTGGTGCCGATCGTTTCATTGGTGCAAGTGCTTGTTGTAGTGGTGGTGGTAGTTGCTGTGATAATGGTATTGGTGGTAACGTTAGGGGTGATACTTGTGGTGGTACTGAAGTGGTTGTGGTAGTGGTATTGATGGTGGTGGTAGTGGTGGTGGTGTCGGCGCTTCTAGAAAAATGGTTATTGACTTTATAAGAAATCAATGAATGGATATTACAATAGCTGCTGTCTTCGTTCTGTTCAATAATCAACGAGAACAACTGACGGATGGGCCTGACAGGTAGACAGGTAGACAGGTAGACACACAGACAGAAAGGCAGACAGACACAGACAGATAGGTAGATAGACAGACACATAGGCAGGCAGAAAGACACACATTCAGGCAGACTGACACTGCTAGGCAGACTGACACACACAGACATGCAGACAGGTAGATAGACACACAGACAAGCAGACAGGCAGGGAGACACATAGGCAGACAGGTAGACAGACATGCAGACAGACATACAGGCAGGCAGACAGATACACAGACATGCAGACAGGTAGATAGACACACAGACAGGCAGGGAGACACATAGGCAGACATGCAGACAGACATACAGGCAGGCAGACAGATACATAGACAGGCAGACACATAGGGAGACAGGTAGACAGATACACAGACATACAGGCAGGCAGACACACAGACAGGCAGACAGACACACTGACAGGCAGATAGACATGCAGACAGACACACAGACAAGCAGACAGACAGGTAGACACAGAGACGGGTAGACATACAGACAGGCAGACAGACACACTGACAGGCAGATGGACATGCAGACAGACACACTGACAAGCAGACAGACACACAGACTGGTAGACAGGCACACAGACAGGTAGACAGGCACACAGACAGGTAGACAGACACACTGACAGGCAGATAGACACACTGACAGACAGATGGACATGCAGACAGACACACAGACAAGCAGACAGACAGGCAGATGGACATGCAGACAGACACACAGATAAGCAGACAGACACACAGACAGGCAGACAGACACACAGGCAGGGAGATAGACATACAGACAGACATAGAGACAGGCAGGCAGGCAGGCCTGCAGGCAGACAGAGTGAAATAACTCCCAACAAGTACGCAAACCAATATATCTACCATACAGAACACCAGAAGCTAACCTGGTTACAGGACTTCAATGATAAGCAAAACAAAGAACAGATAAATAATGTAAATAATTATAAATACCCCCAAAAAATCTAAGTAAATAAAATTAAAGCGTTATATAAAAAAATATCAAAGAACATAATAATTGTGGAATTCATTCTTTTTGGCATTGATTTTCATGTAGAAAAATTTTCTGCTCTCAATATAGCTTCTGTTTCGGGTTATTATCTAATTTCTTTCTGAGTTATTTATCTGAATTTCCTAATTTACTTCAGGAATAATCATAAATGGTCTGTTGATATTTAAAATCTCTTATTCAAATAAATAAGAATGCCATTGCAATAAAATAACTGATATAAAAGAGATAAATGATAAATAAATATAAATATGTATATATGTATATATATGAAAAAATGTATTTGTAGAAAAAAAATTAAAAAACAAAAGCGATTACAAAACAAGGAAAAACAAAGCAAAACAAAACAAAACAAAAACGAGATAAGTTATTTTATGAAATAGTTTTATAATTAATTCAATTTTCCAGAATTTCAAAGAGAAAAGCTTCCATTCAACATTGATTGAAATTCTTCGAATTAGATTTTGAAATGAAAAATGGTTCAGTTTAGAACAGAATTTTTGCAGGAATAAATTCAATGAAAATCAAAGAATTCTAGTTGGAACATTAAACTCCACAGATACATTTTAAAACCAATGTAATGCAGTTTTGGAAATAAAATTTCTTCATATTTAATAAAATTTGTATCAAAGCTAGAAGGAATTTGGTTTGAATTTTATTGGTTGTTGTTTTGAATTCGGTTGTCCTGGAATGTCTTAAGACTGGACAGATTTGAGGAGGAATGACAGATAGATAAATAAGGTGACGGAGGGACAAACAAATATATAGACAAACAGACACACGGATAGATAGATAGATAGATAGATAGATAGATAGATAGATAGATAGATAGATAGACAGATAGATAGATAGACGGATAGACAGACAGATAGATAGATAGATAAATAGATAGACAAACAGATAGACAGATAGATAGATAGATAAATAGATAGATAGATAGATAGATAGATAGATAGACAGATGGATGGATAGATAGATAGATAGATAGATAGATAGATAAAGAGACAGATAGATAGATAGACAGATGGATAGATAGACACACAGATAGACAGATCGATAGATAGATTGACAGATAGATAGATAGACAGACAGACAGACAGATAGACAGATGGATAGATAGACAGACGGTTAGATAGACAGACAGACAGGTAGATAGATCGATAGATAGACAGACAGATAGATAGATAGAGAGATAGAGAGATAGATAAAGAGATAGATAGATAGATAGATAGATAGATAGATAGATAGATAGATAGATAGATAGATAGTCAGATAGATACATAGATATATAGATAGACAGAGAGAGAGATAGACAGACAGATAGACAGATAGATAGACAGATAGACAGACAGCTAGATAGATAGATAGATAAACAATGTATATATGGCACAATGGGTATGAGGCACAATGAGCGTGCAGCATAATATACATGAGGAACAAAGGATATGAGGCACAATGGGCATGAGGTATAATGTGCACCAGGCACAATGGCATGAGGCACAATGGGTTGAGGTACAGTGGGTGTGATGCACAGTGGTGAACTACAGGTTATATAGTCATAATTAGTAAAGTGGGTATTAATATATTTAACGCAGTGATACTTTAATTAATTAAAATGACATCCGTAATGAGAAGAAGCAATCATTATCTGAGAAAAGCTGCAATAACAGTTAGACTGTGTTTTGCTGATGAGGTTCCATAGGGCTGAAACATTCTCATGGTTATCTCTGTATTATAACGAAAGAGAAAACTCACTCCTCACTTCTTTTTGTATTTTTAATTAATTTTAATCAATTTAAATTCTAAGGGTTGTCTTCTTTGCTTTTTCTGGACCAGAGCTAGTCATCAACATAAAAACACATTCTTTTAATAATCAATCAAAGAAGGCTGTAAAAATTATAATTATAACCATTGATGATTACAGAGATAAAATTTGTTGGTTCACTACAATTATGCATGCTACCACCCACTTTACTACTTGTTTTTCATGCAGCGGGCATCCCTGAGTATTCATGTTTTCCCTCTCTCTCTTTCCACTCTTTCTCTACGGCCTTTGATCTCATGACTATATTATCTTATTATTACTGCTTAAATCTTATTACTGTTAACATGTTTTGCTATTTAGCAAAGCAGTTAATTCTCTTTGCTCCAATTTATGTCCCCGCCCCCGAACAAAGTCCTGCCTTCCCACTCACACCCACTCCCTTCCTCCTTCCCTCTATCTCTTCAGCAAACAAACAAGTGTTACTCCTATTTCGGGCAGTTAGCAATAGAGGAGTATCCAGCTGTTAAAACAGTTAACTCCCACTTATTTCCAGTACAGAAAAATTTAAATTTAAAACAGAAATTTAAAGAAAAAAAAACAAAATACATAATTACAAAATAATTATATTACACTGGACGAGATAGTCAAATAGATTGTCATTAGGAATGGCACTAAACATCATTAATAAACAAAAGACAGTTAATGAGAATTACAAAAACCACCACCACCACCACCACCATCACCGTTGTCATCATCATTGTTGTTATTTTAACATCTATGTTTCCATGACAGCATGGGTTAGATGGAATTTGTTGAGGCAGAGTTTTTTTTTTTACAGCTGAGTGTTCTTCCCGTTGCCAACCCTTACTTGTTTCCATGTAATATTTCCAAAGTGGCAAGCTGGCAGAATTGTTAGCACACTGGGCAATAATGATGCTTAGCGGCATTTCATCTGTTTTTACTTTCTGAGTTCAAATTCTGCTGAGGTCGACTTTGCCTTTCATCCAGGATATTAATCGTCTGGAAGCCGTTCAGTGACGTGCAACCAAAAGAATACCCTCCATCAGGCATTTGCCATATTCTAAACGCCTTACTTCCCTGGGCATGGAGACATTGAAACTCCGACGTCTGGCAGCTGACTTGGCAGACACCCATAAAATTATTAACCATCTTACAAACAATAACTCTGAGCACCTTTTCAAACTCCACCTGTCTAGCACCCGTGGACATATTTACAAAGTCAGAAAACAGCACAGCTCTCATAACTTTAGGAAACATTTTTCCACGCTGAGAGTTGCTGAAGCATGGAACAAACTGCCGGCATCAGTTGTTAGTTGTCAGAGCACTGCATCCTTCAAAACTTCCATGCTTCCTGAGATTCGCCAATACTACACCTGATTTTCTCCCCTCCATACACACACAAGCATGTATCTGACTCATACACTGTTTGCTTTCCAGACATTTGTACATTACTGCATACACTTTATACGCACTTTCTGACAAGTTGTGGTGCACCTGAGCACTGTATACAATAATTTCATTATTATTATATTATTATTTATCCTTTTTGGAGGTTGATAAAATAAGTACCAGTTGAACACTGGGGGTCATAATCAATTTAACCCCTTTCCTGAAATAGCTGGCCTTTTTGCCTACATTTGAAATCAGTATTTTCTCATGGTCCGGTCTTAATAGACAAAAAGACAGTTAATGAAAAACACAAAATTACCCACATCATCATTATCATCATCATTTTAATGTCCACTTTCCAAGTTTGTATGGGTCAGACAGAATTTGTTGAGGCAGATTTTTTTTACAACTGGATGCCTTTCCTGTTGCCAACCCACCTCTATTTCCAAGCAAGGTAATATTTCCACATGGACAGACACGTTTTTCCACAAAACAGTTAACTCCCACTTATTTCCAGTACAGAAAAATTAAAATTTAAAACAGAAATTTAAAGAAAAAAAAAACAAAATACATAATTACAAAATAATTATATTACACTGGACGAGATCGTCAAATAGATTGTCATTAGGAATGGCACTAAACATCATTAATAAACAAAAGACAGTAAATGAGAATTACAAAAACCACCACCACTACCACCACCCACATCATCATCATCATCATCTTAATGTCCACTTTCCAAGTTTGTATGGGTCAGACAGAATTTGCTGAGGCAAATTTTTTTTACAACTGGATGCTCTTCCTGTTGCCAACCCACCTCTATTTCCAAGCAAGGTAATATTTCCACATGGACAGACACGTTTTTACCACAAAAGACTGGAAACAGACAATATAACTGGTATGAAACTGTTGCTTGCTCACAACTATCACATGATGTCAAGACAAGGCACAAACAACAGACTCACACAATCACTTGTATAGAAAGTGCTTCTTTCTGTCAATACCTATTTCTTTACTACCCACAAGAGGCTAAACACAGCGGGGACAAACAAGGACAGACAAATGGATTAAGTCAATTACATCAACCCCAGTATGTAACTGGTACTTAAAATATGGACCACAAGGCGGCGAGCTGGCAGAAACGTTAGCAAGCCGGGCAAAATGCTTAGCGGTATTTCGTCTGTCGTTACGTTGTGAGTTCAAATTCCGCCGAGGTCGACTTTGCCTTTCATCCTTTTGGGGTCGATAAAATAAGTACCAGTTACGCACTGGGGTTGATGTAATCGACTTAATGCATATGTCTGTCCTTGTTTGTCCCCTCTATGTTTAGCCCTTGTGGTTAATAAAGAAATAGGTACTTAATTTATCGACCTCGGAAGGATGAAAGGCAAAGTCAACCTCGGCGGAATTTGAGCTCAGAACGTAACGGCAGATGAAATACCGCTAAGCATTTCGCTCAGCGTGCTAATAACTCTGCCAGCTCGCTGCCTTTCTGTCAATACCATGTATCTGACACAAGCCCAGATGCAAACTAAATGCATATAGCCATAGATAGCAATTTAGCTTGCGTCTGGCCTTCTTTCAGGTACATGGTATTGACAAGTCAGAAAAATGATGAAACATCAATATTTACTGCTCCTGTAACAGGGCCTGATGTGAGTTATCTCACTTGTCTATGAGTTCCAGGTGTTTTAACCTCAGGCAAATTGATGAGAATATAATCTCTTACACCCATAAATCGCAGCCTGCCCACGAACTGGCAAAACTCATACATTGTGTATGTGTGATTGATAGTGTTTGTATCCCTTGATCGGCTTCTCGTTCATATTTGAATTTTTTCTGTGGTGTAAAATGTTGGGACATACCAGCACATGGATCCAACACCATTTTGCATAGAGCCATAGATAGCAGTTTAGCTTGCATCTAGCCTTGTTTCAGGCACGTGGTATTGACAAGTCACAAAAATGACAAAACATCAATTTCTACTACTCCTGTAATGGGACCTGATGCAAGTTATCTCCCTTGACTATGACTTCCAAGTCTTTTAACACCAGGTGAATTGATGAGAGTATCTTCTCTTATGTCTATAAATCGCTGCCTGCCCATGAACTGGCACAATACATACATTGGCATTAAGAAGGGCATCCAGCTGTAGAAACTCTGCCAGATCAGATTGGAGCCTGGTGCAGCCATCTGGTTCGCCAGTCCACAGTCAAATCGTCCAACCCATGCTAGCATGGAAAGCGGACATTAAATGATGATGATGATGATGTGTATATATATATGTGTGTGTGTGTGTGTGTGTGTGTGTGTGTGTCTGTGTGTGTGTGTATATATGTATGCATATATATGTTATGTATCATATATATATATATATGTATGTATATATATACACACATATATATATATACACACGCACATATATAGTCATATATGAATATATACATTCATAGATTAATGCATATATACACACACATATACATATATACACACATACACACACACACACTCACATATGCACACACACACACAGAGAATTCTATTGAGTAAGTGTTTTTCAGTTTTGCTTTAAAGAATTGAGCTGGTGGATGGACTAAACATGGCTGCAGGCCACATGTTTGACACTTACAAATTGAAGCGATTCGCAAGAAAAGACATACAGACAGTGAAAACACTGAATTATTTATATAGTAATTTATTTCTGACAGTGTTTAAAATTTGTTTTATATTCTTGAGGCAGGAATAATACATTTTTGTTAGTGACTGTTTTAAAACAACGTATGGGGCATCAAATGCTTAAAGTATGATATGCTACTCTCAGCGCAATTTATCTGCAACGTACGAAATGCAACTGTTCTTTATATATAACTATTTTAGGTTGTATAAAACCCCTTATATAATAAAACTCTTGTTCCAATATCCAGTAACTTTTATTCGTCTTTTATTCTATCAGGTGGGGGGGGGCATCCATTTTAGTAAGGGGAATAAATGGAAAATAATTTATTTTCTGTTCTTTATAAATTTTTTTTTTACTCTTATTTTTATTTTTTGGTCAATACAGCATTCATGAATATGTATTGTGTACTTGAATATTTGGTGCTAAAGGCAACCAAATCATGTATTGATTTATGAAAACGGTTTCTTTGCACAAAAAAGACTATCTGAACATGATTACAAAGTTATTGGCATAGAATAGTTGATATAGAGTTCAACTAGAGAGCAACAGATATAATTATTGTATAGCTTTGTCAATGCAGAGTTGAACAGTAGAGAAACAAATAGAATTGAAGAACAGTTGCTGGTATAGATTGCTTTGGTTTACAATTGAAACACTATGTGACGAACATAATTACAAATCTATCGGTACAGCCAGGTTACTGCATGGAGCAAAAAGAGCAATAAAAATTAATTACCAATTTTTGTATAGCGCTTAGAGAATATGAAACTGAATAGTTGAGCAATAAACCTAAATGACAACAATACCAGTGTTTAACATTTAGAACACAAAAATAAAACAGCCTTTAGTTTGGTGTATTTTACAAGTTTTGTCTAATTTATTTATGATAGTGGATTGAATCTGTGTAACTTATCTGCTTAGTTAATGAGGTAATACTCTTATCTTCGTTAGCATCAACCACAGAGTCTGAAACTGATATAACGAGTATATTGTATACTGTTGCAGGAATTCTTACATGTGTATTCAATATGTTTAAATAAATACTTTTATAGGTTAAAACAATATCTTATTTCTAACCAAAATATTTGGAAATCTCTAAAGTATTTCACGATTTTCTTTCTTTCTTTTTATTATTTTTTTTTGTTTTGAAAGTTTGTAAGTTTTCTCAATGACTAACAAAATGAAAATAATTATGAAACATAAACAAAGAAGGAATAATTTCTGTGGGTTAAGTTTAAAATGATAGTGAAATGTTTTGGTAACTAGGATACTAATAGCAAGAGGCTTTCAGGAGATTGCAATTACTCTGAAGAGAAAAAAATTTTTTAATCCTTCTGAAGGTTGTTGTAGAACAACTGAATATCAGGCCCAAGGCTTCAACCATTTACCATTTAAAATGGCCATATGTGACCCAAATATTCTACATGTTTTATGTTCAAACTGGCCAGATCTGGCCTCTCAAACCTACCCTAAAATGTCATCCTAAAAAAAAGCAATCACATCATTGAAACCTCTCAACTATGAGATTGAAACCCCCTTTGAAACTGACCGTGGGATTGCACCTAAAAGTTACCCTCCGAGACACAAGTCTGGGCAAGGTTGTTTATGGAAGACCAGCAGTGGCCCATGCATACCGGCCTCCCCTCTCCATGCCACCAGTGTTATCCAAAGGAAAGGCAAAGGCCGATACAGCTTGGCACCTGTGATGTCGCAACTCATTTCTACAGCTGAGTGAACTGGAACAACGTGAAATAAAGTGTCTTGCTCAAGAACACAACACAGCCCAGTCCGGGATTTGAACTCACAACCTCAGGATCATAAACTCGACGCTCTAACCACTCAGCCATGTGCCTTCACTATGAGCTAATGTAAGATTAATTCAAAACAATGTAAATAAATAAGCATTATATTTGACTGAGTAATTTGCTAAAGGGTTAAATATACCAAACTTCAGTCCATTCTATGACCATTTGATAAATAGCCATGTAATCATTGGTCATTGTTGTTGGTCAAGGTGAGACTTGACAGAGCAGACATGGTACAAGATGCTTCATTCATAGCCATCTTCAGATTTTTTCCCAGGTATAATACAGTAATCCCTCACCATATCATGATTTATTATTTAAGCTTACGTCAATCCCTCTGTGGTGTTGTTTTGCATTTATAATAAAATAAATATATACAAATTATAAAGATAATAAAAAAAAATAAACAGTACAGTACCGTTTCTACTTTACGGATTTTCACTTATCGCAGGGTTTTTTGGAACATAACACCTGCAATAGTCGAGAGGTTACTGTATATCTTGGACTATATTATCAATGTGTACTTTCTGTTTTAAGACAGTAAAGCTGGCAGGTATTTCTTCTAAATCAAGCAACCGTGAAGCGAATCATCATTGACTAGACGTAGTCATCTTCTGAGTTGGGAGCAGGGTGATAGTAAGGGCATACGACTTTGGCTTGGCTGTCCAGTACATTTATACATACCATAAATTCTCGAGTATAGTCTGCCCTTGAGTATAATACACAGGGGATTTTTAGGGGGCTGTACCTCTGAAAAACCTAAGCCTTGTATATAATACGCACCCTTTCTCTAACTCGAGTCAAGGAGGTCTATATAACGTCCTTGGTTTGTAAAAATGTATACGGTAACGTCCTTTATTATTATTGTATATATAACATAATGCAAACGTGTAGCTTTTTTGTGCACTTTGTTTGCAGAAAATAAAGAAATAACAGTAATAATAGTAGTAACTTTTAAAAAATGTTGCTTACTGCAAGTTATAGATGATTCTTTTATGACTTCATTGCTTTCAGGCTTAGCTTAAGGTATTTTCACACCCAACATCACAAAATGCATCTGAATAAACATTGCTGGACAGCAAATAGGGACTCAGGCATTGCTTAGAAAATATTCTTCATTTTTAACCTCGTATATAGTACGCACTAGGGATTTTGACCTTTAAAGTTTGGGAAAAAAATGCGGATTATACTCGAGAATTTACGGTAATCAAAAGCCATGGGGACAACCATAATTAAGTAGATAAAATCTAAGTAGAATCCATTGCTTCAAGACATTATCGGTTCCCTAGCATTGATCATAAATTAGATAAATGAGAATTCATTGGTAATTTGTGTACAATCTACCATATATAGGAAAATCTAACCTTCAAGACATCAAGAATTTCAAGAAGGACTGCAGATAAGTAGTTCTTTCTTTGGCTTCAGAAACTGAACTGATGTCAGGTGAGTGCACCACTGTCAAAGGTTTTGGTCATCAATCTTAGCGGTCAGTTTGTAATTTGTTCAGAGGTAAAGGAAATTATAATCTAGATGACCAGGAATAATTTATGTCACAGGTAATTGCTCCTAAAAGGTTTTCTTTTCTTCCAAATAAATCTTTACAACCAGATTCTATATGTTAAGAACATACCGTAATGATATGGTTTATATGTGTGTATGTGTGTGTTTGTGTGTGTGTGTGGGGGGGGCATGCATGTGTGTGTTTGTGTGCATGTGTGTTTGTGTGTGTATGCATATATGTGTGTGTGTGAGTGTGCTTGTGCATGTGTATGTGTATGTATATGTGTGTGTTTGTGTGTGTGTGTGCATATATATATATGTGTTTGTGTGTGTATGTGTGTGTCAATGTATGTGTGCATATGTATGTGAATGTGTATGTGTGTGTGTGTGCATATATGTGTGTATGCTTGTGTGTGTATGTGTGTGTCTGTATGTCTGTATATGTGTGTGTGTGTGCATATATGTGTGTATGCTTGTGTGTGTATGTGTGTGTCTGTATGTCTGTATATGTGTGTGTGTGCATATATGTGTGTATGCTTGTGTGTGTATGTGTGTGTCTGTATGTCTGTATATGTGTGTGTATGTGAGTGTGAATGTGTGTGTGTGTGTGTGTGTGCATGCATGAAGCAAATCAATTACAAAAAAGGCAAAATAAAATACAAACAACAAAAGCTTTGGGGACATTCACATTTGGTATCATTAGGGTGAGACTCAAAGAAGGGAAAAAGAAGAGATGAACCAGAGGGTTCTGCCCAGTTCTATATCTGCTTTGGCAAGGCTTTTACAGCTGGATGCCCTCCAGCCACCGGATGCCAGCTACTCAACAGAGTGTGCTCACTGCTTTTTTTACATGGCACCAGCACCAGTGAGGTTGCCAAATACCCACAAGATAAGACCCCTCAATTGAGCAAGTTGTAGACAGGAGGAATAAGGAACTATGATTGATGGAGAGGAACAGGTGAATACATAGCTTGCTTACCTGTAAAGTGAGTGAGAGAGAGAGAGAAAGAGAGAGAGAGAGAGAGAAAGAGAGAGAAAGAGAGAGAGAGAAAGAAAGAGAGAGAGAGAGAGAGAGAGAGAGAGAGAGAGAGAGAGAGAGAGAGAGAGAGAGAGAGAGAGAGAGAGATGCAAGGTCCAGTCACATTTCAAGAAATTAAGAACTGATAACCAATTTTCATGAAATTAAGTGACATTGTTAAGGAGAATATCTGATCTTGGTTTGCAGGCAGGGGAGACAACTATGAACATGTTTTGATGCTACTAATCCACATCAGCATATTACAATCTACTCAAGCTTGTTGGGATTTTGTTGATCTCTTTTTTTTTTTAAACACTACATAAAGAGTTCCATGCATTTTTGTCTGGTATAATTTGTGTAGCAAAATAACTCTGCGATGATATACAGCTTCCCTTCCTCGATTCTTTTATTACCACCACTACTAGCACCACCACCTCCAGTTTCATTCCTCACTATCATTACTGCCATTCAACATCATCAAATTACCCCATGCCAGCACGACCACTTTTATCTGCATCATCACCACCACCACCACCACCATCACCACCACCGTCACCGCCACTGCCGCCAACACCACCACCACCACCACCACCACCATCAACCATTATCATCGTCATTAACATTCCTGTGCCCTCACAACCTGCTGCTCCTGCAATTACCAAGTACCTCTTCCTGCCTTCCCACCACGACCACCACCACCACCACTACCACCATCATTATCATTAGCATCCCTATGCCTTCACCCCACCACCACCACCACCACCACCACCACCATCACCATTAATATCAACATTCCCATACCACCACCACCACCACACCACCACCACCCACCACCACCACCACCACTACCACCACCATCATCATTATCAAGTATCAGTAATTTAAAGTAGCTAATTTGATATAATGTAACAGATTTTTAGCTAATTGAACAGAGATTTCTGTGAATAATGAGGAAAACTTGTTGCATGTGTAATAATCTCTATGTGATGTAATTAACAAAATGAGGAATTGCCACCAAAAAGTGGTCCTATTTAGAGGTAAGTAATTTCATTAAAAATAGATTAGACTGTTGTTCTTCAAAGCGGGGTCCCTGCACCACTGGTAGGAGCATGGTACTATTTTAGCAGAGCATGGGTGACTTCAGAAAGGGGTGTATGTAAGTAAGGAATGAGTGGATACAATCTGCAATAAAATTTTATTTAAAACTTCTCTTGTATGTGTTTGTGTGCATGTTATGGGTTCAGTCCCACTGCATGGCACCTTGGGCAAGTAGCTTCTACTGTAGCCTCGGGCCGATCAAAGTCTTGTGAGTGGATTTGGTAGAGAGAAACTGAAAGAAGGCCATTATATATATATAGTGTTTCCCCCGAAAATAAGACTTGCTCTGAAAATAACCCCTATCATGATTTTTTCAGGATGTTTTTAATATAAACCCTACCCTGAAAATAAGACCAAGTCAAAAATGCATTGGTTTGTTAGCAAGACCATGTGATGTTTGCAAAATAAATCAACTACCGCAGCTTGGCTAAAGTCTGTGCTGAGCAGAGTATAATAATCTCAGCAGACAGGTGGATGAGGAAAGTGCTAAGAAGCACAAGTATGGATCAGGTTGACAACCGTTATTTTTGGAGCTGGAGGATATCACTTCACGATGAATTGCTGACAGAAGAACAAAGGCTTTGGTCGTTTACCCTGGGCTGATATTCAAGAATTTGCTCTTGCAATGGCACCACAGTTGGATATACCCCCCAGAGATATTCAAAGCATCATCTCATTGGTTGGATAACTTCCTTTGGCAATATGAGCTCTCTCTAAGATCGACAAAACTATTTAGGCTGGAGGATTCTGAAGTGATTCAACGTACACTTGCATTCAAGTCCTTCATTGATGGAACCGACTTTTCTAAATACAATCTTTCCAATATAATTGCTATGGATGAGACCACAGTATTTATGGGCCAAGGATCTAAAACAACAATTGAACAGACAGGTGCCTCGTCAATCTATGTTGCTTCAACGGATTACGAATGTGCAAGATGTACTTGCATTTTAGCAATTCGTCTTGATGGAACAAAAGTCCCACTGCTTATCACAAAGGGCAAAAAAAAAAAGAAACAAGAAAACAGAATGAGTTTTGGGCATTTATGTCTGTCCTTAAAATGGAAAAGGCTTGGTGCACACAAACCGTTATAAGGAAATGGGTTGATTTAACTATACCACTTATTTTACATGGTTCAGAAAAAGCAATGAAGACAGCCCTTAGAATTTAAATTGATTAAAATTAATTAAAAATACATAAAGCAGTGAGGAGTGAGTTTTTTCTTTTATTATAATACAGAGATAACCATGAGAATGTTTCAGCCCTGTGGAACCTCATCAGCAACACACAATCTAACTGTTATTGCAGTTTTTCTCATCCCTCTTATATGTATGTAATATAATTTTTCTGAATCTTCAGATTTTTCTATATGCTAGACCACTGGTTTTAAATTGATATTAATCAAATTAATATTCAATTTTTCACCCTTATTATTTTAAATTTAAGTTAAAATAACTATGTTCTCTAACCGGCAAAATTAACTGCAGAGAATTATTTTCTGCAGAATTATTTCCGGTATTTTGGTGCACCAAAGTGAAGACTTTTGAAATATAACTCCAAATGTAATTGGTAGAACTATATACATGTTCAATCTCATGCGGACGTCTCTTGTATAGTTCTGCATATTATATTTTGCTATGACGATCACATTGCCGAGCTGCAGATATCTATGTAAGTGATTACATAAGTGGTAACAACGAAAGTAGTTTGTGATTAATCTATATATTTTGTATCTTTTCATTTGTCTTGCTCGCTTACGTTTTGGCGTTCGCTATATTTTCTTGAGAACATTCCTTTCTTAGTGGTAAGACAATAGAGGGTCAACTTCTAGCATAATGAACGTCTACTTAGTGGTCATTCTCCCTTATATGCATGTTATATATATATATTATATATATATATATAATATATATATAATATATATATCTTTGTTTTATCTGTGTACCTTTCTGTAGAAGAGCGAAGGCTCGAAACGTAAAAGACTTTTTCTATTCCTGAGCATTATACAAATACATCTGTTTGTTTTGTACACCACCTGTCTTCGTCTTTTGTTGTTTTTTCGTAAACTCTCCCTATATATATATTATATATACTATATATATATAAATAGATAGATAGATAGATAGATAGATAGATAGATAGATAGATAGATAGACAGACAGACAGATAGATAGATAGATATGAATGTGTGTGTATATGTGAGTGAGAGAACTAGAGAGATAGAGATAGAGATAGATAGATAGATAGATAGAGATAGAGAGAGAGAGAGAGAGAAAGAGGGGAGTATAAACATTGGTGAGAAAATTAATAAACTGGTGTTTTTGGACAGAAAAGGCCTTGTATGGTTTTTTCTGTGTTTTGACACGCACCCATGTGATTTCCCACATAATATAACCTGTGGTAATGATTGGTCGATTGGGTTGGGGGAGGAGAAGACGTCTGTGACCTATGATGTTATTGATTACAATAATGTTATTGATCACAAACTGTAATATGAAAGAAAACAGATAAAATAATGGACGTTTTTGATTGAAACGAAAACAAAATATGTTCTGTTTCAATTTAATTTAAATTGATAGAAAAGCCAGGAGGGAATGCCAAAAATTGATTCCATCAACAGATCATAGAATATGGTAAATTCTTTGAGGGACAGCCAAAGAAGAGGCCATAATGTGGCCACTCCAGTTACTAGATATAGCAGCCAAATCTCTTTTATATCACAATGTATCATCATAAAAATAGCAAGAACACAACAAATAATATCAACTTAGATACACTATGTCAACAGAAAATAAGATTGGGTGGTCACAAATGGAACAACTTTGATCAAAGGTTTGTTCAATTAAAGCTGGCAGGGAACTTAACAACAGGGATTGAATAATCTGGATCCCAGAATATTGTAGAACAGAGGAATTTCTTAAGATATACAGATCTACATGTTGTTATTGGTGTTATTCTAGTATAAGTCCAAACTAGTAATACCAACACCAAAAATAACTGGTGACAACATTTCTACCCCTCGTACCAGAGGAACCATCACAGCCAAGAGCACAACCCTATAACAAGTACCGATAATGTTGCTACCATTCCTATTAACATCAACACTGCCCAATCAAAATACCACCACTACTCTAACAATAACTCCACCAGTACTATCACACCAAGACTAACCAATATCAGGAATTAAATTATCTCCCCTTTTCTTTGTGTGTTGCTCATGAATGCCACTAGGTTTTTATTTTCTTTCTCTAAGAAAAAAAATTTCCATCCATTAAGAATATTTGTGTGTGTGTGTGCTCGCCATTTCCTAGATCTATACCGTATGTAATTGACTGATTTAAATAGTATATCAATCAATGTAGCATTGATTTAAATAGTGTATCAGATATCAATATTTAACATATTCTATTATGGCTGTCATAGCTAGAACTCTTTGAAGTCTCCGCAATAATAATTATTATTTCAATAACAACAACAATAATAATAATAATAATAATAATAATAATAATAATAATAATAATAATATAAGAAGAAGAAGAAGAAGAAGAAGAAGAAAAGAAAAAGAAGAATGATAATAATAAATAAGAACATCAAGAATAATAACAATAAAAAGAATTATTCTAGTAGTAGTAGTAGTACTACTACTACTACTACTACTACTAAATAATAATAATAATAATAATAATAATAATAATAATAATAATAATAATAATATAATGGTAATAATAATAATAATAATAATATAATAATAATAATAATAATAATAATAATGATGATGATGATCATCATCATGATGATCATGATGATCATGGTAACAAAAACAACAACAACAACAACAATATCTAGGAGTATTACAGTCTGACTGAGTACTAACTATAGAAATGAAAGAGAAAATTAAGGAGTACATCAGAAAGGTGAAGAAGTTAATGAAGTCAAACCTAAATGGTCTGAATCTAGTGAAGGCTGTAAATACTTGGACAGGGTTGATAATTAGATATACAACAGCTTTTGTAAATCTATACAGAAGAACTAGGAATTCAATATGAATGGGGGACTCCTTCCTAGAGTAGGAGCAGCAAGATTGGATTTAACTAGAAAGGAAGGTGGTAGAGGTTTATTATTAGTAGAAGATTATGTGGAGTTAGCACAAGTGGATATAGCCT
>NC_043015.1:50414611-50427111 GCF_006345805.1 Octopus sinensis
GCAATCAAACAGTTACAGGTTCAATAACACTCCCTGTATGTCATGTCATATTGGTTGAATGTCTTTCTTTCATGTTAGTATTGAGTTGATCCAAATCTTGGGAGTGATGGAAGCTTGTCAGATGGATAGTAGCAGTAATTACCAAAGGGATGGCCTTAGCGCACGCTGCCATGCTGATCCAATTTAAGAATTACATGAAGGCTACATGTACATGAGGAATACCGTGTGCAGACAGGATGCTGAAAGCACTTTTGACAAAGAACAAGAAGCTGAACAGACACAGTACTGAACAGACACAATACTGAATGGACAGAAAGCCAAATGGACAGAATAATAATAATAATAATAATAATAATAATAATAATAAATTCCTACCTACAGAGCAGCCAACTGGCTTCCGTACCCGTGGCACGTACAAGGGCACCATTCGAGCATGATCGTTACCAATGTCGCTTCACTGGCACCTGTGCCGGTGGGACGTGTAAAAAGATTTGAGCAAGGTCATTGCCAGTACTGCCTGACTGGCCCCCGTGCCGGTGGCATGTAAAAATCACCCACTACACTCTCGGAGTGGTTGGCGTTAGGAAGGGCATCCAGCTGTAGAAACTCTGCCAGATCAAGATTGGAGCCTGGTGCAGCCATCAGGCTTGCCAGTCCTCAGTCAAAATCGTCCAACCCATGCTAGCATGGAAAGCGGACGTTAAATGATGATGATGAATGATGATAGTTTAATGGCCATATTAGTCTGTCAAATGGTCATATTGTAGGATTAAAACAATTATCATATCTTTTAATTTTTGTATGTCTTTTTGGCATCTTGTCTATTCAGCTTTATGCCCGTTTGGCATTCTGTCTGTTCGGCTTCAGCAAAAGTGCAATCAGCATCCCATCCATGTACCAGGAATACATACACAGCCACACTAATTCAGATGATCAAGGAACTAAATCCTCATCACTGGAATTGGTAGAAAGTCGGTGAACTGGTGGAATCATTAACACACCAGGTGAAATGCTTATAGGTATTTCGTCTGTCTTTACATTCTGAGTTCAAACTCTGTTGAGGTTGACTTTGCCTTTCATCCCTTTCAGGGTCGATAAATTAAGTACTTGTTGCATACTGGGGTCGATGTAATCGACTTAATCCCTTTGTCTGTCCTTGTTTGTCCATTCTGTGTTTTGCCCCTTGTGGGTAGTAAGGAAATAGGTATTTCGCCTGTCTTTATGTTCAAAGTTCAAATTCCGCCGAGGTCGACTTTGCCTTTTATCCCTTTCGGGGTCGATAAATTAAGTACTAGTTGCATACTGGGGTCGATGTAATCGACTTAATCCCTTTGTCTGTCCTTGTTTGTCCACTCTATGTTTAGCCCCTTGTGGGTAGTAAAGAAATAGGTATTTCACCTGTCTTTACATTTTGAGTTCAAATTCTGCCGAGGTCAACTTTGCCTTTTATCCCTTTTGGGGTCGATAAATTAAGTACTAGTGGCATACTGGGGTCGATGTAATCGACTTAATCCCTTTGTCTGTCCTTGTTTGTCCACTCTATGTTTAGCCCCTTGTGGGTAGTAAAGAAATAGGTATTTCACCTGTCTTTACATTCTGAGTTCAAATTCCGCCGAGGTCAACTTTGCCTTTTATCCCTTTCGGGGTCAATAAATTAAGTACTAGTTGCGTACTGGAGTTGATCTAATAGACTGGGCCCCTCCCCCAAAATTTCGGGCCTTGTTCCAAAACTAGAAAAGAATATATTCACATGACTAAGAATGTTTGTGCAGAATATTGGAAATGAACGACATTTATCTACAGACATCCACACAATGGAGATACAAACATACACACGTATGGCAGGCTGTCTTTCAATCCACTTTGGCCAGCCCAGGGCTATATTAGAAGACACTTGCCTAAGGTGCCATGCATTGAGACTGAACCTGGAACCATGTGGTTGAGAAGAAAGCTTCTTAACCATACAACTATATTTGCACCTCAGGCACACATACACACAGATCAATGTATATGTGTATATATACATATGTATTTTTATATCAATAAGTATATGTAACATATGTATATATAAATATATATAAATGTACATATATAATATATGTGTGTGTGTGTATATCTATATATATATATATTATATAATATATATACAATATATATATATATATATATATATGTATATACATGTATGTATATATATATAAATGTATATATATATAATATTATATGTATGTAATATAGGTGTGTGTGTGGGTGTGTGTGTGTGTCTGTTTGTGTGTGTGTGTATGTGTGTGTGTGTATTCACTATGCACACATAAACACATAGCCAGAATGCTTTTGATCATAGATTCGCACAAGAGGTTGGCCTAAACAATAAACTGTCTTTGGGAAAACCATGAACATCACGAGTTATTTCTATACCCTCCTCGAGCTAATAAACATTGATCTTCCATTGATAAGTATCTCTAATCACAAAAGATCAACCAATTGATTCTATTTACTATCGATTGTATTGATGTGTGGTGATATATTTATATAGTTTGTACATAATATAACAACATTTATCATTGGAAGTATCAGAGACCATAGAAGGAAGAACATAAATTCATTTGGAAGAAACTGAAATGGCAACAAATATAGAATGTACAGACAGCCAATGTTACCATTTTTGATACTATTCAGGTTTTTCATTTATTTTTGCCAGCCAACGCTAATAATGGTTTCAAATTTTGGCACAAGGCTACTAAGTTCTGGGGGAGGGAGTAAGTTAATTAAATTGACCCCTTATTTTTTTGCCTTTGAGAAAACGAAAGGCAAAGTTCACCTTGGCAGAATTTGAATTCAGAAGTTTAGGATGGACAAAATGCTGCTGAGCATTTTGCCCCATCGTGCTAATGATTCTACTAGCTTGCCACCTTAGTAATGATAATGATTATTATTATTATTATTATTATTCAGTAGTTTTATTTTTATAGCGTGCTTTCACTTCACTACCGAGCGCAGCTCTGTGTGCCTTGGGTATGTGCTGTGATTTGTTGTGATGCTCTGATGGTTATTGTATGGAAAGTGTTATTATGGTTAGTGTATGGAAAGTGTTATTATTATTATTATTATTATTATTATTATATTATATTATTATTATTATTATTATTATTATTATTACTATTATTGAGTGAGAGAGCAGTGCATGCCATCAAAGTGACACTGGGGTAAAATATACGAAGCCCAGTATACCCATCATGACTACCCATCTGATAAGGGTACACTAGGTACATGCATCACAACCGTATGTGCATGACATGGTGTTCTCATATCAAGATAAACAGTGCATGACCTTGCAGGTGAGGCCCAGTTAGAATTTTCTTCTGGTCCAGTAGCCCATCCTGCTCAGAAGGTCCCTGAATAAGGATTGTTTAAGGATGTTGACTGAAACACCCATGTTTCCAGAGGTGAATGATCCAAACCTCTAAGAATTCCTTTTAACACACAGCAATGATACTCCTCCACTACTTCTGCTTGTGATCAGAGATGCACATATCTAAGGGATATGGTCAACTGGTTAAGGTCAGACAACTGACAAGCAAATCTGTGGTATTGAGCAGAATATTTGCTGTAGCCCATCTTTTATACCAAGACAAAACATTGTACATGATAACACTTCCAGTCAGTTAAGATCAGAAGCCATGAAAGCCACTTCCTTGTACTGCAACAGTTTGATTTGGCGCTATGCAAACTTACAGAAACCAAGTTTGTCAGAAACTGAGCTCAATAAACTAGATTTCTGTATGATGTCTATGAAAACTTTTAAATTAGCATGGGATCAAATCAAATTGTTTTAAATAATCCTTTTGACTACAGGTATGAGGCCTAAGATTTTTAGGGTGGGGAATAGTTGATTGCATTGACCCCAATATTTCACTGGTACATAATTTGTCAATTCCTAAAGGATGAAAGGCAAAATTAGAATCAGAACCTAGAACCATATGGCTGAGAAGCAAACTCCATACTGCACAGCCACACAAACACCCCACCACCACTACCACCACCACACCCCTCTGCAGATCATTTTGAAAGGACACACATCTACAAAACAACAGCGTAATTATAACATCAATATGTTGATTTTATGGTGGAAAACCTGTGAAGTCACCGGTAAGTAATAAACAGATTTATCAGTCATATGATATTTGGGTTAACACACTAATACACTTTTATATCCTAAATACTCATTATTAATCAAACACAGAATTAATTACAACTTCTCTAATGTTTAACTTTATTTGATATTATTATTAGTTTATATAGAGTGCAGTGAAATAATCACGGTACCAGCTCAAACAAGATGTCTCCTGGCCAATCTACAATTATTCTCCTCATTTTCCTCCTTCTCTACAAATAATTATTATCAATTATTATTATTACTATGGCACACAAAGGTGGCGAGCTCGCAGAATCGTTAGCATGTTGGGCGAAAGAAGGCGACAGGCTGGCAGAATTGTAAGGATGCCGAGCAAAAGAAGGGGGTGAGCTGGCAGAATTATTAGCATGCTGAGCAAAAGAAGCTGAATCCATCCATCCATCCTCATTTATCATGATTGTTAGGGTCCAAAACAACACCATGTTAAATGAATCAATGATAGATGAATAACAGAAGATAAGGGGGGAAAACAGGCTTCGTTCTGAGACCCCCAAGTTGTTCTGAGTATTGTGGAAGTCGGTGGGGTATGTTCTTGTGATAAAAGAGGAATCTTTGGTTGATCACAGATTTGTGTTATCAAGGATCAGTTCTGCGACAATCATAAGATGATTCACAATGAGCGTATCATTATTCGAGATCAGTGTTAACCCTCTTAGGACACCCGGGCCAATTAGTTGGTTCGGGTGATACAAGCTGGAAGGATTTTGAGGTCAAACCACAGGCCGATGAAAGGAACATTTTGAAGTGTAATTAGCCAATGAGAGATCATCTTTCATCATCGTTTAACATCTGTTGTCCATGTTGGCATGGGTTGGACGGTTTGGCTGGGCCGGCACGCTGGAAGGCTGCACTAGACTCCAGTCTGATTTGGCATGGAGGTCCTTCCTAACGCCAACCACTCCGAGACCGTAATGGGTGATTTTATATGCCACTGGTACGTGTGCCATTTGTGTGACACCAGTATCTGCCATGACTGTGATTTTACTCAGCTTGATGGGTCTTCGTCTCAAGCACAACATCATGCCAAAAGTCTTGGTCAATGCCTCCGTGAGGCTCAACACTCGAAGGGAGCTCAGCCACTTTGCCTCTATGAGACCCAACACTTGAAAGGAACTCAGCCACCTCACCTCCATGAGTAAATATAAAGGCAGTGTGGTAGGCAGCTTGCTTACCGAACCACATGGTCCTGGGTTCAGTCCTACTGTGTGGCATCTTGGGCAAGTGTCTTCTGCTATAGCCTCGGGCCGACCAATGCCTTGTGAGTGGATTTGGTAGATGGAAACTGAAAGAAGCCTGTCGTATATATGTATATATACATATATATATATATATATATATATATATATATATATATATGTTTGGCGTTAGGAAGGGCATCCAGCTGTAGAAACACTGCCAGATAAGACTGGAGCCTGGTGCAGCCTTCTGGCTTCCCAGATCCCCGGTCGAACTATCCAACCCATGCTAGCATGGAGAACGGACGTTAAACGATGATGATGATGATGATGATGATGTATGTGTGTGTATATGTCTGTGTTTGTCCCCCTAGCATTGCTTGACAACCGATGCTGGTGTGTTTACATCCCCGGCAAAAGATACCGATAGAATAAGTACTGGGCTTACAAAGAATAAGCCCCGGGGTCGATTTGCTCGACTAAAGGCAGTGCTCCAGCATGGCCGCAGTCAAATGACTGAAACAAGTAAATGAGTAAAAGAGTAATATAAATAACTTTACTTGCTATTAAAGTAGTTTTAGACATTTTATCTTTTATTTTCTTTCTGCACCTATCATGTTCAATCTCAAGAGAAAAAGACATTTCGGTCTTTTTGGCTACATATACCAAAACACCATGTGTCTCAAGAGGGTTAAACGAGGATAGATGTACTGGGGTCAATGTAATGAACTAACATTCTTCCCCTGCCTACACCCCCCCCGCTTGAAAATTGCAGGCTTTGTGTCAGAATTTGAACCCCCCCCCCCCCGCATGTATTAAGTTCGCTCAATTTGTAATTAATGTAAGTTGAATTCTTGTTTTTTTTTTTTTTTTTTGCATGAATGGCTTATGTATGGAAATGCCAAATGTTTGATGAAATGTGTGTGGATGTGTGTGTGTGTGTGTTCGCATTGATGCCTAACACTGCTTTCTTCCCAATGATATGCTTAGGACAATCCTGTTAACATGTCAGCTTTTGTTTTCTAATCTTGTTTGTAGGCATCATCATCATTATAATCATTGTCATCGTCATCATCATCATCATTGTTATTATTATGATGATTATTTTTATTAAACCAAGTTCATTTAGTACAACTGTCTCAGGTTCTGACATTTTGGCTCATTATTCCTCTCACCACCACCACCACCAAAATCACCACCCCCACCACCATCGCCACCGCCACCACCACCACCACCACAACCACCAAAGCCACCACCACTACCACCGCCGCCACCACCACCACCACAACCACCAAAGCCACCACCACTACCACCGCCGTCGCCGCTGCCACCAACACCACCACCACCACCACCACCACCATCACCATCATCATCGTCATCATCATACTGTTAAGGGTAATGGAGTGGCAGAGTCATTTGAAAGATGCCCGGCAGTATTTCTTTTGACATTTTATGTTCTGGAGTTCAACTCCAACCAAGGTCAATGTCACATTACATTCCTTCAGGGTCAAATAAAATAAAATAAAATACTGCTTTAAGTACTACATGTGTGTATGTGCATGTGTGTGTGTGGGGGGGGGGGGGCAGTGTCATCACCTGACCCCCTCCTCTCTGAATCACTGTCCTTTTTGCATAAATCAGAATCCAAGGGCAGTCAGCAAGAAAACTTGTTAGAATGGCGGAGTGGGGCGGGGAAGAAATACCTTGCAGTATTTATTTTAGATTCTGAGTTCAAATCCAACTGAAGTCAGTTTTGTCTTTCATACATGATTCATTGAGATTATTTCATCTCATCGCTCCATGTTACCGACAAATCACAAACTCTAAGTTTCTGTTCAACATGCAAAACATGAGGCAAGGCATAAACTCATTTACATAACGCTGCAAGGATTGACGAGGTGAGGTGGGCAAGGGCCAATAATTCCAAGAGAACCAATATATCATAGGTTATGAATAAATAAATGAATATCTATTTATTTATTCATAAGCCGCACGATATTGGCACCTTTGTAATTATATATACCTGTTATATTCATCATGTATGGGAAAGTGTCAAAATATTTCTTCACACATCTATGACTTGGTTAGAGACGATATTCTACAGCAACTGTTGAAAGTCATATTCAAAGTTAAAGAATGTAAGATGCTGAAAGGAGAAAAGAAATCGTTTCCTCTGTACCTACCTCACCTTTTCTCTCATAATTTATTCATTTAAAAAAAAAATATATCTTTCACTTTCTTACCTATTTATCTTGTTTCTTATCGAAGTACTTAATGATCTTTACATAACGAAAAAAAAATAATAAAAATAATAATAATGATAGGCGTAGGAGTGGCTGCGAATTAAGTAGCTTGCTTACGAACCACATGGTTCCAGGTTCAGTCTCACTGCATGGCACCTCAAGCAAGTGTCTTCTACTATAGCCTCAGGCTGACTAAGGCCTTGTGAATGGATTTGGTAGACGGAAACTGAAAGATGCCCATCGTATATATGTATATATATATGTGTGTGTGTGTGTGTGTGTGTGTGTGTGTTTGTGTGTGTGTGTTTGTTTGTGTGTCTGTGTTTGTCCCCCCAACATCGCTTGACAACTAATGCTGATGTGTTTATATCCCCATAACTTAGCGGTTCGGCAAAGGGGACCGATAGAATAAGTACTAGGCTTACAAAGAATAGGTCCTGGGGATTGATATATATATATATATATATATATATTATCTATTATATAAAATCCCTTCTGTCTGTCTCTGTGGGTGTCTTTTAGGATCTTGTGCATCCTCCATCCGATTGTGCTCAAATTTGATATGTAGATACCAATAGTATCAGGGTGTGTATAAGTCTTGAAACAATTACTAAAATCGATTCCAGGTGAGAATGTGATCAATAAAGTGAATAAAATCGTTTTTCTTTGGAATAGAAAAAAAGTCTATCTTTATTTCTTCTTTTGCTGGTGTCTCAAATTTAGGTTAAATCAGTTTTTCTCAAAGGGGAGGCCTATGGGATGGTCAGACACCATCCATTGGACGGGGGGGGGGTAGCGTTTTGCTCCTATATACATACATATATATATATATGTATATATGTATGTATATATATCTATCTATCTATCTAACTATCTATCTATCTATCTATCTATATCTATATCTATATATGTATGTATGTATGTATGTATTAATAGAAGTGTACAGTACTATATATCCATTACGACCGATCTTACCAATTGGTTTCGTGCCAGAGATTCAATGGAGTGTTTGGTAACAGTCCAATTATGTAACCCAGTGCTCATCAGAGGTAGCCATTATGGAATGGAATATATACATATATATATGTATATGTCTGTGTTTGTCCACCACCACTACCACCACTTGACAAGTAGTATTGGATTATTTACACCCCACATAACTTAGTGGATTGGCAAAAGAGACCAATAAAATAAGTACCAGACTTGAAAAATAATAAAGTACAGGGATTGATTTATTTAACTAAATTCATCAAGGTAGTGCCCCAGCATGGCTGCAGTCCAATGACTGAAATAAGTAAAAGATAGAAGGATGGTGAGAAATTGAACTGAAAGAGGTTTATTATTCAGAATGGTGTCATTGAAATGGTGCAGGTGAAACATCAAAAGGAATGAAAATCTGATGTTGTTGCTGTTGTTGTTGTAAAAAAGAAAGGGTAAAGAAAACAATGGTAGAGGAACTGTCTAGATTTGGCTGTTATTTCTAGGAAGCAAATGTCTTACATACAGAGCTCCTCCTTAACATGGAGTTATGTGAAGTGAACCAAAGCATTGAAATGAAGCATGTAAAAGACATGACTAAAAAAATTAATGGTTAATTAAAGTATTACATAATTAGAGACATAATTAGGAAAAAAAATTAATTAAATTTCATTGATGAATTTCAATTGAAAAGTGAAATAATGCACACATGGCTGTGAATGAAGTGTTAGTTTGAAAAAATTGGTCAGGAAGAAAAAGAAGGGAATTCAACAGGAATATTTAGTATTTGAAAGTAAAAGGAAAATAGGGACCGGCATGGCTGTGGGGTTATGAAGCTTGGTTTGTAATCATGGCTTCAGGTTCAGTCCCTACACATGGCACTTTTGGGTAAGCATTTTCTTGCTATAACCCTGGGCTGACTAAAGACTTGTGAGTGAATTAGGTTGATGGAAACTGAAAGAAGCCCATTGTATATGTATGTATGTATGTATGTATATATGTATGAGAGAAAGAGAGAAAGAGAAAGAGAGATTGAGTGTGTGTGTGAGAGAGAAATTGTGTGTGTGTGTGTGTGTGTGTGTGAGAGAGAGAGAGAGAGAGAGAGAGAAATTGAGTGTGTGTGTGAGAAAGAGAGAGATTGAATGTGTGTGTGTGTGTGTGTGTGTCTGAAAGAGAGAGATTGAGTGTGTGTGTGTGTGTGTGTGTGTGAAAGAGAGAGAGAGAGATTGAGTGTGTGTGGGTGTGTGAGAAAGAGAAAAATTGAATGCGTGTGAGAGAGCGAAATTGAGTGTGTGTGTGTGTGTGTATGTGAGAAAGAAAGTGTGTTTGTGTCTCTTTGTCTTGGCATTGCATTATTTTAAATAAGTGTTGTACATTTCCAGTATTCTGCAAAAACCATATCTGGCCATGAGAAAATATTGTCTCGGTTGAAGCCAGGTAAGGATTGGCATCAGGAAAGGCATCTCATCATCATCATCATCATCATCATTTAACGTCCGCTTTCCATGCTAGCATGGGTTGGACGGTTCAACTGGGGTCTGGGGAGCCCGAAAGCTGCACCAGTCCAGTCAGATCTGGCAGTGTTTCTACAGCTGGATGCCCTTCCTAACGCCAACCACTCCGAGAGTGTAGTGGGTGATTTTATGTGCCACCGACACAGGTGCCAGACGAGGCTGACAAACGGCCACGCTTGGATGGTGTTTTTATGTGCCACCGACACAGGTGCCAGACGAGGCTGGCAGACGGCCACGCTCGGATGGTGTTTTTTGTATGTGCCACCGACACAGGTGCCAGACGAGGCTGGCAGACGGCCACGCTCGGATGGTGTTTTTATGTGCCACCGACACAGGTGCCAGACGAGGCTGGCACCGGCCACGCTCGGATGGTTTTTTATGTGCCACCGACACAGGTGCCAGATGAGGCTGGCAAACGGCCACGATCGGATGGTGCTTGTTACGTGCCCACAGCACGGAGGCCAGTCGATGCGGTACTGGCTACGGCCACGTTCGGATGATTTTCTTTCTTATGTGCCACGTGCCACCGGCACTGGTACCACAAAGATACAAATTCCATTGATGTTCATCTATTTTGATTTGTTTTGATTTGATTTTCACTTGCCTCAACAGGTCTTCACAAGTGTCACAAGAAGGAAGGTATGCACAGGTGGACTGACTACGTCCCAGGTAGGGGCCATGGTTATGGCCTGACTAGTCTTGCCGGGTCTTCGGATGGTGTTTTTATGTGCCACCGACACAGGTGCTAGATGAGGCTGGCGAACGGCCACGATCGGATGGTGTTTGTCATGTGCCCACCGCACTGACTACGGCACTGATGGATTCTTGTGTGCCACAGGCACTGGTACCACAAGATACAAATTCATTGATGTTCATCTATTTTGTCTATTTTGATTTGATTTGATTTGATTTTCACTTGCCTCAACCGGTCTTCACAAGTGTCACAAGAAGGAAGGAAGGTATGCACAGGTGACTGACTAGTCTTGCCGGGTCTTCGGAAGGTGTTTTTATGTGCCACCGACACAGGTGCCAGATGAGGCTGGCGAACGGCCATGATCGGATGGTGTTTGTTACGTGCCCACAGCACGGAGGCCGGTCGATGCGGAACTGGCTACGGCCACGTTCGGATGGTTCTCATGTGTGCCACCACCGGCACTGGTACCACAAAGTGTGTGCCACCGGCACTGGTACCAAAAGATACAGATTCCATTGATGTTCATCTATTTTGATTTGTTTTGATTTGATTTTCACTTGCCTCAACAGGTCTTCACAAGTGTCACAAGAAGGAAGGTATGCACAGGTGGACTGACTACGTCCCAGGTAGGGGCCATGGGTTATGGCCTGACTAGTCTTGCCGGGTCTTCGGATGGTGTTTTTATGTGCCACCGACACAGGTGCTAGATGAGGCTGGCGAACGGCCATGATCGGATGGTGTTTGTCATGTGCCCACAGAACGGAGGCCAGTCGAGCGGTACTGGCTACGGCCCACTTCGGATGGTTTTCTCTTGTGTGCCACCGGCACTGGTACCACAAAGATACAAATTCCATTGATGTTCATCTATTTTGATTTGTTTTGATTTGATTTGATTTGATTTTCACTTGCCTCAACAGGCCTTTGATTTTCACTTGCCTCAACAGGCCTTCACAAGTATCACAAGGAGGAAGGTATGCACAGGTGGACTGACTACGTCCCAGGTAGGGGCCATGGTTTATGGCCTGACTAGTCTTGCCGGGTCTTCGGAAGGTGTTTTTATGTGCCACCACCGACACAGGTGCTAGATGAGGCTGGCGAACGGCCACGACCGGATGGTGTTTGTTATGTGCCCACAGCACGATGGCCAGTGATGCGGTACTGACTACGGCCATGTTCGGATGGATTCTTGTGTGCCACCGGCACTGGTACCACAAGCGGTACTGACTACTTTTTATGTGCCACCGACACAGGTGCTAGATGAGGCTGGCGAACGGCCACGACCGGATGGTGTTTGTTATGTGCCCACAGCACGATGGCCAGTGATGCGTACTGACTACGGCCACGTTCGGATGGATTCTTGTGTGCCATGCCACCGGCACTGGTACCACAAGCGGTAACTGACTATGGCCACGTTCGGATGGATTCTTGTGTGCCACCGGCACTGGTACACAAGCGTACTGACTACGGCCACGTTCGGATGGATTCTTGTGTGCCACTGGCACTGGTACCACAAGAATACAAATTCCATTGATGTTCATCTATTTTGATTTGTTTTGATTTGATTTGATTTTCACTTGCCTCAGCAGGTCTTCACAAGTCGGAAGGTATGTACAGGTGGACTGACTACGTCCCAGGTAGGGCCACGGGTTATGACCTGACTAGTCTTGCCGGGTCTTCGGATGGTGTTTTTATGTGCCACCA
>NC_043015.1:50432111-50439611 GCF_006345805.1 Octopus sinensis
AACGTGAAGGCAGACGAAATACCACTAAGCATTTCACCTGGTGTGCTAATGATTCTGCCAGCTCGCCACCTTAGTAATGATAATAATAATGATACTGATAATAATAATAATAATAATAATAGTAATAGTAATAGTAATCATCATCATCATCATCATTTAGCGTCCGCTTTCCATGCTAGCATGGGTTGGACGGTTCAACTGGGGTCTGTGAATTATTATTATATGACCTATATAATTACTGTATAACAGTTTACCATTCATATAACAATGCTAGAATGATCTCTAAAAAGGCAGAAGAATAGTAAAAAAATGTGAAATAAGCCAAAATGTCAAAGAAAAGTTTTCTATTTTTTTATCCTTAAAGAAACTGTTGTAACAATTCTTTGTCAGTAGTGTAGTCAAAGTACTCAAGAGGTGTCAATGTTGTTGATATTGCAGTTGTTGTTGCTGTTGATATTAATACCGCCAGTGTTAATGTTGCCATTGTTACCGCTAGATTTTTTTTTTTTTTGTGTGTGTGTGTGTGCCAATGATCTTCAATTTGTCATTGTTCTTACCAAAAGAAAGAAATTCGATGATGTCGATGTTATTATTTTTTTTTCGCAGTTCATGCCATAGTTGTTATCTGTGATATATTGGTTTGTGTGGTGGATGGAAAGAGATAACAGCATCCCAAAAAAAAAAAGGCCAAAAGTAACAAAAAAAAACAAAACAACAACCTCAAACCAAAATGATTGAGAGGAGGGGGGTTTGAGAAATAAATGTTTATTGATCTGTAACAAATAACTTCAGAGTAGCTGATAAAAGCCGATGAAATTGCCAAATAATTGAGGCATTTCTTCAAAATAATAGTTGATAGATGCTCTAAATGTTTGCATTTACAGTTTGCTAACGTATAAAGAGAGGAATTCAGCTTGGAACTGTCAGTTGTAGCTTTAAGGTAATTTCTGTTTGCCAAACAGTTGCAGCAACCGTTGTTGCTGTTGTTGCTGCTGCTGTTCGGTAGCGGAGGTCCCCCTAGAGAATTCTGTTTATCCATGAAAGAACACATCAGTAACTGAAGTGTTGCTCTATTGGTGTTGTCACCATGGCAACCAGATCGCTAATGAAACCGACACGATGAAATTTGTGAAACGGGGGTGATATTTTCGGTTTCCTTTATTAATGTCAGGCTGCTGCTGCTGCTGCTGCTGCTGGTGGTGGTGGTGGTGATGGAAAGGACGAGGGGTGGATGTGGGTAAAATTCTATGATTTAAAATTTGTTCAATTCAAGAATCAATATCGGCAGCAGCAGCAGCAGCAGCAGCAGCAGCAGTAGCGCTGACAGCAGCAACAACAATGATGACAACATCAACAAGAAGGCCAATGACACCCACGGCTGTTGAATAATGCAATAAGGCAAATAAATAAGGTCAATTAAGAAACTTATTAACATAGAGGTGAAGGCGTGGCTGTATGGCTAAGGAAGTTTACTATGAAATCATGAGATTCCAGGTTCAGTCTCATTATACATTCAGCCCCTTGGGCAAGTGTGATCTACTACGGTCTCAGTGCCAGGCTGAGGGCATCTAGAAATTATTCATGAGAGTTTCCAATCGGAAAGCCCTCCAGAAAAGATTAGCCAGTTTGTTCTCAATAATAATAATAATGGTGGACTCTCGCATTGAAGATGTTGTGTAAGGTGTAGGAGTGGCTGTGTGGTAAGTAGCTTGCTTACCAACCACGAAGGTGGGTGAAATACCACTAAGCATTTTGCCTGACATCCTAATGCTTACATCCTAATGCTGCCTTGATAACAATAATAATGTTAATAATAATGATGATGATAATGATGATGATTGATGATGATGATGATGATGAGGATGATGATGATGAGGAGGAGGAGAAGATGATGATTAAGAAGAAGAAGAAGAAGAAGAAGAAGAAGAAGAAGAAGAAGAAGAAGAAGAAGGAGAAGAAGCAGAAGAAGAAGCAGAAGAAGCAGAAGAAGAAGGAGAAGAAGAAAAAGAAGGAGAAGGAGAAGAAAAAGAAGGAGAAGGAGGAGGAGAAGAAAAAGAAGAAGAAGAAGAAGAAGAAGAATACTTTACTCCAATGTGACTTTGATGGCATGCACTGCTCTCTCACTAAATAATAATAACAATAATCGTTTGTACTATAGACACAAGATTTGAAATTTTGATGGGAGGGTATTAACCGATTACATCGATCCAGGGTTCAAACTGGTACTTATTTTATCAACTACATAAGGACAAAAGGAAAGTTGTCCTTGGTGGAATTTGAACTCAGTATGTAAAAATGGACAAAATGACACCAAGTGTTTTGTCTGGCGCAGTAACAATTCTGCCAGCTCACCACTTTGATGTTGATGATGATGATGATGATGATGATGATGATGATGATAATTATAATAATGGTTTCAAGTTTTGGCACAGGACCAGCAATTTGGGGGCAGGGGCCAAGTCAACCCCATTGCTCAACTGGTACTTATTTTATCGATCTCAAAAGAATGGAAAGCAAAGTTAACCTCAGCAGGATTTGAACTCAGAATGTAAGGACGGACAAAATGCTGGCAAGCATTCTGCCTGGTGTTCAAATGATTCTGCCAGTTCACCGCTTTAATAATAATAATGATGACGACGACGACAATAATAATAATAATAATAATAATAATAATAATAATAATAATGCATGTGTATGTCTATGTGTGAGTGTCTGGATAGTTGGATAGTCACCTGATTAATATGAACTCTCATCAAACACAAAACATCCCCATTTGTGAAGTCATCATAGCTGTTTACCATTCTTTGATAGAACTTTAAACTAATCAAGGCATCAAAAAAAAAAACAGAAAAAAAAAATAGATTCTTAACTGGCAGGTGAAGGAACAGAGGGAATAACGTGAAAACTAATTTTTTCAAGGGTTCCAAAATAATTCTAGATTAAAAACAGGAAATAAAATTAATTTCTGATTCTCAGTGCAGTATAATGACATAAAAATTTTTTTTTGAAAATGGTTAATCTGATAACAGGAGCAGAAAAAAATTAAGCCATGATGTGATTAGCAGATCAGTTGACATTCTGTGAAAGGATAAAATTTTGTATTAAGCGCTTGAGGATGATTAGACTGGATCGTTATTGTTGATTTTAAGGATGTGGACCCTTCCAGCAAGAGGTACAACTCCTCCTTTTTGTCATTCAACAGTTGAATTCCTTAATTTGTTCATTACTTCAGTTAAAAAATGTGAGATGCTATAAGGATTGAGACTCTGTAGAAATGTGAGTTGCTTTAAAAAGTGTCAGATGCTATATAAAAGTGAGATGCAATAAAAATTATGAAATTACTCAAAGTAAAGTATTATCAAAGAGTAAGATGCTATAAAAAGTGAGACATTATAAAAAGTGAGGCACTATAGAAAGGGAGGCACTATAAAAATGAGGCACTATAAAAAAGTGAGACGCTATAAAAAAGTGAGATGCTATAAAAAGTGAGACACTATAGAGACACTATAAAAAGTGAGGCAATATAGAAAGGGAGGCACTATAAAAAGTGAGATGCTATAAAAAGTGAGGTGTTATAAAAAGTGAGACACTATAAAAAAGCGAGGCACTATAAAATAAGTGAGGTTGTATAAAAAAATGAGGCACTATAAAGAGACACTATAAAAAGTGAGACACTATAAAAAGTGAGGCGCTATAAAAAAGTGAGGTGCTATAAAAAGTGTGGCACTATAAAAAGTGAGGCACTATAAAATGTGAGGCACTATAAAAAGTGAGGCACTATAAAAAGTGAGGCACTATAAAAAAGTGAGGTGCTATAAAAAGTGAGGCACTATAAAAAGTGAGTCACTATAAAAAGTGAGGCACTATAACAAGTGAGGTACTATAAAAAAGTGAGGCACTATAAATAGTGATACACTATGAATACTGAGAAACTATAAAAAGTGTGGCACTATCAAAAATTGGTGCTATAAAAATATGAGACATTATAAACAAAGCAAAATGCCATAAAAAGCATTTATGAAAAAATGCTATAAAAAAATGAGACACTATGAAAATGTGGACTATAAGAAAGTAACATACTATAAAGTGAGATGTTATAAATAAATGAGACACCATAAAAGAGTGAGGTGCTATAAAAAAAAGTGAGACACTAGAAAACTGAGATGCTATAAAAAGCAAGTTGTTAATAAAAAAAGTGAGATTCTATGGAAACACAAGCCTATAAAAATTGAGATGCTATAAAAAGTGAGACGTTACAAGAAGTGAGACGCTATAAAAGTGTAAGGTTCCAAAGTGAGACAATAAAAAAATATGCAACTGATTCACATGTTAGCTTCTGGATTTAGTTTCAAATATGCAAGTAAATGTGACCATTTGAATAGCTAGAAATAACAGCAAAATCTCCCTTAACACCATACTGCTTATAAAAGCAGAAGGATGCATTGGATAATGTTGTTTTTTCAAAAGAACTTTGATTGTAGGGCTTACTTATTCAATAATGATCAGGAATAAACAACAACAACAACAATAACAACAGTTAGCTGTTATCTCAGTAGCACATAACTGCAATCCAACATGGAAAAAAGCACGAGGTATTTACGTTTGCGATAACGATTTTATATTATTAAAATATAGACTAAATGTTTATTTTTTAATATGAAAAATATGTTTAAAGTAAGAAAAAAAAAGGCAAAAAAAAAGAAAGAAAGAAAGAAAAATAACTAAATTTCCAAGAGAAATAAATGAATTATCAGCATTTAACCACTTGAAAAATAAGAAACAGATGTTTTTTAAGGAATTGAAAGATAAGCCATTCCATCAAACAATAAATAAATTATTTTAAAGCTACAAAAACAAAACAAGAAAAAGGAAAAAGAAAGAAAATGATTGTTAATTACTTAAAGCTGTCTTTTGTAATTATATCATTGCCGAATGGTTCTTCGTTCTTTCTACTCTCTCTCTCTTTCTTTTTTAATGCAGAAACAGTTCTACCAAACGTTGAAGAGTGGAAAGAAGGGCCCTTGGCAAAGACTACTTCACGAGATCAAGTCTTACTTAATATCCTCGTTAGCTATATATTAATTTATAAATCCATTGACATTAATAATATCTTATTGACAGAGTTTTCAGAATTCATGCTATTAAAAATATTTATTTGCTTTCACAAATAATATAGTTTAAAAAAAAAATTCATCTGTCTAATCATCATCATCATCATCATCATCATCCTCCTCGTCGTCATCATCATCATTTAACATCCAGTTTTCATACTGGTATGGGTTAGGCAGTTCAAAAGGAGCTTGCAAGGTCAGGAGTTGTGCCAGGTTCCGTAGTCTGTTTTGGAATTGTCTCTGTGGCTGGATGCCCTTCCTGACACCAACCGCTATACAGAATGCACTAAATGCATTTTATGTGGCACCAGCACAGGAGCTTTTTATGTGGCACCACTATGGGTACTTTTTATGTGGCACCAGCCTGGGTGCTTTTTATGTGGTACTAGCATGGGTGCTTTTTGTGACACCAGCATGGGTGCTTTGCTGTGGCACAAGCATGGGTGACTTTTACATGGCACCAGCATACATACATACATATTTACGTATGCACATACATACGTACATACATACACATATATATACCTGTAGGTGCAAGCATGGCTGTGTGGTTAAGCTTGCTTCCCAATCCTGTGGATTCAGGTTCTGTTCCTATTGCATGCTATCTTGAGCAAGTGTCTTCTTCTTTAGCACAACCTTTAAGTCAAGCAAATCAACTCCAGGACTTATTCCTTGTAAGCCTAGTACTTATTCTATTGGTTCCTTTTTCCGAGCTGCTAAGTTACGGGGACATAAACACACCAGCATTGGTTGTCATGCGATGGTGGACGGACAGATACAGACACACAAACACACACATATATATATATATGACGGGCTTCTTTCAGTTTCCGTCTACCAAATCCACTCACAAGGCTTTGGTCAGCCTGAGGTTATATTAGAAGACATTAGCCCAAGGTGCCACGCAGTGGGACTGAACCCGGAACCATGTGGTTGGTAAGCAAGCTACGTACCACACAGCCACTCCTGCGCCTATCCATGTTAAGAAACTCCCATATATTTTAAACCTAATTTTTGACACAAAAATGGTTCCTTAAACATTGAAATACAGTAAATGAAGAATTCAATCAAATAACTTTATGCTGGGAACATAAATTAACAGAAAATTTTGATTGAATGTTTTAATTGAAATCATTTTAACCCTTTTGTTATGGTATTTCTATTGAAATACACTGTCTTTGTTTCAGGTAATTTTGAAAGTAATGAAGAATTTACTGAAATAATATTGTTGCTATTAAGACGGTATTTAGAACATAAATTTAAATGGAATTTTGAATGAAGGTTTCAGTTTAGATCACTTTAAGCCTTTCTGTTTAATTACACTGGTATTATTTCTGTGAATTTTAAAAACAATAAAGAATTTAGTAAAGTGACTTTATCATTATTAAGGAGTATAAATTATTAAGGAATATAAATTCATAGAAAATTTTGATGGAAGGTTTTAATTTAAATCACTTTGACCCTTTTCTTACCGTATTTCAATTTAATTACATAACCTTTGTTTCATTAATTTTGAAAATAAAGAATTTAGCAAGGACAACTTTCTTGCGATTAAGCAGTTGTTTGGAACATAAATTAACATGGAATTTTAATGAAAGGTTTCAATTTAGATTACTGCTTTGAAAGGGAAAACTTTTGCCATAGAACCAGAGACAGCCTTCGATGGGTTGGTATCAAAAGGACCTAAAATCTACTCCTGTTAGAACTATATAGACAGTTATTCTAACAATATAACCGTTCAAAACCTGTCATTCACTATGAGTATATATAAAAGAAGGAATGTGAAATAAAAATGTCATCTTTTCATTAACAAAATCATCTTTGTATAATAATCTTTTCTAAGGTGCAGGTGTGGCTGTGTGGTAAGAAGCTTGCTTCCTTCAGGCAAGTGTCTTCTACTATAGCCTCAGGCCAACCAAAACCTTGTGAGTGGACTTGGTAGACAGAAACTGAGAGATGCCTACCGTATATATATATATATATGTGCCGGTGGTATGTGAAAAGCATTCAAGTGAGGTCATTGCCAGTGCTGCTGGATTGGCTCCTGTGCGGGTGGCACATAAAAGACACCACTTGAGTGTGTCAGTTGCCAGTACCGCCTGACTGGCCCTCATGCCGGTGGCACGTAAAAGCACCCACTATACTCTCGGTGTGGTTGGCATTAGGAAGGGTGTCCAGCTGTAGAAACTCTACCAGATCAGATTGGAGCCTGGTGCAACCATCTGTATCGCCAGTCCTCTGTCAAATCGTCCAACCCATGCCAGCATGGAAAGCGGACGTTAAATGATGATGATGATGATGATGATGATATATATATATATATATATATATATATAAATATATATATACACACACACACACATATTTTGATACCAACCCATCGAAGGCT
>NC_043015.1:50444611-50459611 GCF_006345805.1 Octopus sinensis
AGTCTGCCGAATGTTGACCCAACAGAGGGACCAGCTATCCGAGTTGATAGTTCTGTGGTAGCTAAGCAATTAGAAGCATGAAGACAGGGAAAGCCCCAGGCCCATCAGGAATCACTGCAGAGATGCTCAAAATGTCTGGTAGTGTCGGCTATAGCCTAGTCACCCATATAGTTAATCAGGTGATACACAAAGGGGTCATACCCAATGACTGGTGTAGCAGTATAATAGTCAACTGCTACAAAGGTAAAGGTGATGCCCTAGATACAAATAACTACAGAGGTATCAAGCTGTTGGACCAGGTGATGAAGGTTACGGAGAGGGTCATAGCCCAACTAATTAGAGAGAGAGTTAGTTTAGATGAGATGCAGTTTGGGTTTGTGCCAGGGAAAAGTACTACTGATGCTATATTCCTGGTAAGGCAGCTGCAGGAGAAATACCTAGCCAAAGATAAGCCCCTGTACCTGGCTTTTGTTGACATGGAGAAAGCCTTCGACAGGGTCCCCCGATCCCTTATCTGGTGGGCAATGAGGAAACTAGGGATAGATGAATGGTTAGTGAGAGCTGTGCGGGCCATGTATAGGGACGCCGCTAGTAGGGTGAGGGTTGGAAATGAGTACAGTGAAGAATTCCGGGTAGAGGTAGGGGTCCACCAAGGCTCAGTACTCAGCCCCCTCCTATTTATCATAGTCCTCCAGGCAATAACGGAGGAATTCAAGACAGGATGCCCTTGGGAGCTCCTCTATGCTGATGACCTTGCTCTAATTGCTGAGTCGCTATCAGAACTGGAGGAGAAGTTTCAGGTGTGGAAACAAGGATTAGAATCGAAGGGCCTCAGAGTCAATCTAGCTAAAACCAAAGTCGTAATCAGTAGGAAGGTAGACAAATCACAAACACCTTCAGGTAGATGGCCCTGCTCGATCTGTAGAAAAGGTGTGTAGGTAGAAACTCTATAAGATGCACCAAGTGTAAGCTATGGACACATAAGAGATGCAGCAATGTCAAAGGAAGGCTAACTAGGAAGATGGTTTTTGTATGTGGCAGATGCTCAGGAACAATAAACACTGAAAATGCTCTGAGACCAACTTCTGTCACTTTCCAGGGAGAGAAAAACTAGAAATAGTTGATAGTTTCCGTTACCTAGGTGACCAAGTCAGCAGCGGGGGTGGGTGTGCTGAAAGTGTAACTGCTAGAGTAAGAATAGCTTGGGCAAAGTTCAGAGAGCTCTTACCTCTGCTGGTGACAAAAGGCCTCTCGCACAGAGTGAAAGGCAGACTGTATGATGCGTGTGTACGAACAGCCATGCTACATGGCAGTGAAACATGGGCCGTGACTGCTGAGGATATGCGTAAGCTCGCTAGAAATGAAGCCAGTATGCTCCGATGGATGTGTAATGCCGGTACTCACACTCGGCAGAGTGTAAGTACCTTGAGAGAAAAGCTGGACCTAAGAAGCATCAGTTGTGGTGTGCAAGAGAGACGTTTGCGCTGGTATGGTCATGTGGCGAGAATGGATGAAGATAGTTGTGTGAAAAAGTGCCACACCCTAGCGGTTGAGGGAACCTGTGGAAGAGGCAGACCCAGGAAAACCTGGGACGAGGTGGTGGAAGCACGACCTTCGAACTTTAGGTCTCACTGAGGAAATGACTAGAGACCGAGACCTCTGGAAGTGTGCTGTGCGCGAGAAGACCCGGCAGGACAAGTGAGTCCATAACCCGTGGCCTTCTACATGGGATGGAGCCAGCCTACGTATGCATACCTTCCCTTCTTGGGACACAAAAACTCTACTTGTGAAGACGTGTTGAGGCAAGTGAGGATCAGAATCGAAATCGATCAATGGAAATTGCGGATGTGCTACCAGTGCCGGTGGCATGTCGAAACTCTGCTTGTGAAGACCCATTGAGGCAAGTGAGGATCAGAATCGAAATCGATCAATGGAAATCGATCAATGGAAATTGCAGATGTGTTACCAGTGCCGGTGGCATGTAAGAGAACTTTCCGTTTCGCGACCGTTGCCAGCACCGCCCCGTTTCGTGTCCGTTGCCAGCCTCGCCTGGCCCTCGTGCCGGTGGCACATAAAAAGCACCATCCGTTCGTGGCCGTTTGCCAGCTCTGTCTGGCACCAGTGCGGGTGGCACGTAAAAAGCACCCACTACACTCACGGAGTGGTTGGCATTAGGAAGGGCATCCAGCCGTAGAAACACTGCCAGATTTGACTGGGCCTGATGAAGCCTTCTGGCTTCACAGACCCCAGTAGAACCGTCCAACCCATGCTAGCATGGAAAACGGACGCTAAATGATGATGATGATGATGATGAAAACATATTCCTGCAAGGCTTTGATGAGGATTTTTTTGTTGTGAATATCTTATTTTATTGCATAGAATGGACGAAAAAGAAATCTTCTGGGTACACCATTGGGTTTCTTTTTTATATCATAGCATTTCTAGATGGTCGATGCTCTGACACTCTTCATCTTTCTCAGCACTGTCAGTTATTTCCCTTTCCATACCCCCACTCTATTGCAGCTCATGTATCATTAGTCAACCCTCAATTCTATCCAATCTCTACAGTTGTCACCTACTCTTCCCTCTTTCCTATTTACCATCCCTCAAAATTCGTCTTCATTAAATTTGACCTCTCATCCATTCCTCATCTTTAACCATATCTCACTCACACATAAACTCTTGCAACCTCTGTCCACTGTCCACCCTCATTCCATTCCTCTGTCCCCACTGACCTCTGCAGACCTTATACATTGAGGGGTCACCCTAATACCAATACCTTGTCACTACGTTATTTCTCTTTTCAGCATCAACCCAGTTACTCCTTTCTACTTTTCTATAATGTCAGAAGTCATTTAGTTTCTCTACAGCAAGAAACCTCTCATCAGGGCCTTTTTTTTCTCTCTTTAACCTCTCATCCTACATCATTTTGTACCTTTAAGTTCTGAGTTCAAATTCCAACAAGGCCAACTATGCTTATCGTCTTTTTTGGAGTTGATAAAATAAGTACCATTCATGCTCTGGGGTCAATATAATCGACATATCCACTCCCCCGAATTTGCTGGCCTAGGGCCAAAATTGGAAACCAATATTTCTCAACAGCCAAACATGCTTCCAAGAGACATTGTTTGTATTATAGACAGCAGTTATTTACATGTCATGTGACATCAAGTCAAGGTCAGCTGACCTTTGCAAGATTTCACTCAGTTACACATTTACTGTTGTTGTTGTTTAAGCACAGGTCATCTTTCCCTAAACAGACTTACGCTATGATCAAAACCATCCTAACCATGACCATCACTCCTATTTCCTTTTCACTCACTCAATGTAACCAAGACCATCTTATCCAAAGTATTTCCCCATCTTTTTTTAACATGGTTAAGTAAGAATTGTAGAAATGAAGAAAATTATGGTGGTAGTGGTGATGGAGGACTGCAACTGCAGAGTCAGCGGTTGCAGTTGCAGTTGCAGTGGTGCCAACGACAGTAATTGCAGTGATTGTGGTGCATTACTTTTGATAGTTTTGGCTATAGTATTAAATGGTTATGGTAGTAGTAGTTGTAGTAGTAGTAGCAGTAGCAATAGTAGTAGCAGTAGTAGTGGTAGTGATTATTGCTGTTGTTGTGGTGGTAGTAGTTGTGTCAGTGGTGGTAGTGGTGATTGGAGTTGGCAGTGGTGTTGGCGATGGTACTGTTGTTAGTAATGGTGTTGGCAGTGGCATTTGCGATGGTGTTGGTGTTGGTGGTGATATTGGCGGTGGTGTTGGCGTTGGCAGTGATGTTGGCAGTGGTGATAGTGTTGGTGATGGTGTTGGTGGTGGTGTTGGTGGTGATGTTGGTGTTCACAATGGTCTTAGCAGTGGTGATGGTGTTGGCAATGGCGATGATGTTGGCGGTGGTGATGGTGTTCACAAAGGTGTTGGCGGCGGTGATGGTGTTGGCAATGGTGGTGGTGTTGGCGGTGGTGATGCTGTTGGTGATGGTTTTGGCGACGGTGTTTGTGTTGGCGGTGATGTTGGTGATGGTATTGGCGGTGGCATAAACCAGAACACATCAGAATCTATTTGGTAACAGTTCTATAAGATTTTTAACACACTCACACACACACACACATTAAACAACAAGCAAGCATGAACTACCACCACCACCACTACCACCACCACCACTACCACCACCACCACCACCACTATTACCATTACCATCTCCACAGCCGCCATTATAATCATCATCATCATCATCATCATCATCTACCTCTACCTACCTCCCTGTGCTAACTCAGTGGTGATGAATCCATACAAGACTAATTAGATAGGATACTTCTGCACCAGATCTGTCTGTTGCCAATGGAATTCTGAAATCCACTTAACAAGAATCAACACATTGTAAAAGTTTAGGCAATAGTAGCAGCAGCAGCAGTAGTAGTAACAATAGTAGAGGTGGTGGCGGTAGTAGCAGTGGTGGTGGTGGTGATAATAGATCTTTAAATTACAGTGAACTATCAATGAAAGAAAAATAAGATGCAAAACAAGGTGGTAGTGGTTATGGCGCTGGTGGCGCTAGTGATAGTGGTGGTGGTGGTGTTGGTGGTGGTGGTGGTGGTGGCAGTGGCTGTGATTCCATATTTGAAATATTCATGTGGTTTGAACTTAGGAGGAATTATACTTGAATCTTATAAGACCAACTTTGAAATTACATGCATTATATAAATATATATATGCATATGGTTATATATATATATATATATATGAGTAACAGCTTTTGTTATATTTCTGCTGCTTTTAAATAAAGCATATTACTCTACCTCTGGTATTTGAGTACTCTTTCTTCCACCTTGTTTCACATTTATGTGTTTACTCCGGTATATATATATATATATATATATATATCATCATCATCATCATCGTTTAGCGTCCGTTTTCCATGCTAGCATGGGTTGGACGGTTCTACTGGGGTCTGTGAAGCCAGAAGGCTTCATCAGGCCCAGTCAAATATGGCAGTGTTTCTACGGCTGGATGCCCTTCCTAACACCATATATATATACATATACATACATATACATATATATATATACATATATATATATATATATATATATGTATATATATATATATATGTATATATATATATATATATATATACACATACATATGTGCGTGTGTATGTGTGTGTGTGTATATATATATACATAAATAATACACACATACATACATACTCACACACATATATGTACATATATATATACATACACATAAATATATATATATATACATGTATGTGTATATATATTTATCTACATAAACCAACACACACATGTGCGTGCATGAATATATATATATATATGAAAATATATATATATATACACACACACAAACACGATTATATATATATATATATATATTTATACATATATATGTATATTTGTATGTATATCTATATCTATAAAATATATATATATATATATATATATACATACACATACACATGTGTGCAATTGTACATACACACACAAATGCACACAATTATATATGTATGATTATATATAATAATAATACACGAGAGAGAGAGAATGGGAAAAAAATTTAGCTAAGAATTAGTGATAGACTAATGCACACACACACACTCACACACACACACACACACACACACACACACACACACACACACACACAACATTAACTCACATTTAATGAAGTTCATACATTCTACTGATATGAACAATAATTTTGTTTTTCAGAACGGTTTGCATGTAAGAACCTACATTCCGACTTATTTAAATGCTGCAGAACAGAATGCAACCAACAAATTGATACAACAAACACCATAAGCATTAGCTCACACAAATATTTACTTTGAAGCATGTTAATACGTTCTACAACACTTCAAACATTTAGCTTCATGTGCTACATTAAAAACATGTATTAACATAGTTATTGTATATGTTTACATCACATCAATATCACATGTATGTATTCATATATTTACATGGAATATTTAACGTAACGACTGCACTGTGCGCTACTCTCCTATCTGATAGCAAAATGCAATGACATCGAATAAGAAAAGGAAATAATCTATAAAATCAAGAATTCTCTGGAATCAACAAGCCATTAACGAATAAGACAGCATTGTCATTTTCTTTTTTTTTGTGTGTGTGTTTTTATACTGGAGACAAGAGGTCTGTTACATACATGTGTTTCTACCTCAATAAGTGTCATCAATAGTGCAGCTGTCTTATCTTCATTGCAGCAGACAGACTTGAACAAAGAAGTAGAGAACATCTATGGCATACAGTAATTTGCATAAAATGAAAACGAGCAAGTAGAAAGAACTTAGAATGATTCTCTCTCCTTCCTTCCTCTCTCTGTCTCTCTCTCCTGTGAAGAGAAATAATACGAGTGATAAAAATGGCTTTATAGTGGTTTTGACTACTATTTCTAAACATACAAGGGTTTTGAAACCTTCTTGGTTATAATTGTGACTTGTTCATAGTATAAACATTTTTCTGCTATGAATTTTGGCCATTGATATATTCATAAATAATTATTAGTTGTCTATAATAAATCCTCTGTAATGTGTTATTGCATTACGTTTTAATATATATATCCCACTACGTGGTACCTTGGGCAAGTGTCTTCTACTATAGCCTCGGGACGACCAAAGCGTTGTGAGTGAATTTGGTAGACGGAAACTGAAAGAAGCCCATCGTATATGTATATATATATATATATATATATATATATTATATATATATATATGTGTGCGTGTGTGTTTGTGTGTCTGTGTTTGTCCCCCTAGCATTGCTTGACAACCGATGCGGGTGTGTTTATGTTCCCGTCACTTAGCGGTTCGGCAAAAGAGACCGATAGAATAAGTACTGGGTTTACAAAGAATAAGTCCCGGGATTGAGTTGCTCAACTAAAGGTGGTGCTCCAGCATGGCCGCAGTCAAATGACTGAAACAAGTGAAAGAGAGTAAAGAATATATATATAATATATACATGTATGCGTGTGTGTGTGTGTGTGTGTGCCTTTGTGTCTGTGTTTGTACTCCACCACTACTTGACAACTGGTATTAGTATGCTCATGCCCCCATAACTTAGTGGTTCAGCGAAAGAGACTGATAGAATAAGTACTAGGCTTTAAGAACTAAAAAATGTCCTGAGTTCAATTTGTTTGACTAAAACCCTTCAAGGTGGTGCATGGCCACATGGTTCCAGCATGGCCATACGGTCCCAGCATGGCCACATGGCCCCAGCATGGCAACATGGCCCCAGCATGGCCACAGTCTAATGGCTAAAACAAGTAAAAGATAAAAGACAATGATATGCAGAAGACATGTGTAAATTTATCCAGTGGCTGAATACACTGAAATTTTACCCCATCCAAATCTACATACGTATGTGTGGCTGTGTGGTAAGTAGCTTGCTTATCAACCACATGGTTCTGGGTTCAGTCCCACTGTGTGGCAACTTGGGAAAATGTCTTCTACTATAGCTTCAGGCCGACCAAAGCCTTGTGAGTAGATTTGGTAGACGGAAACTGAAAGAAGCCTGTCGTATATATGTATATAACTATATATGTTTGTGTGAGTATATGTTTGTGTGTCTGTGTTTGTCCCCCCAACATTGCTTGACAACAGATGGTGGTGTGTTTACATCACCGTAAATTAGTGGTTCAGCAAAAGAGACTGATAGTGTAAGTACTAGGCTTACAAACAATAAGTCCAGGGGTTGATTTGCTCGACTAAAGGCAGTGCTCCAGCATGGCCACAGTCAAATGACTGAAACAAGTAAAAGAGTATACATTACATACATGCATACATTCATACTCTGTTCAGATTACAAGTTCAGGTTTATACCTGTAATTATTGGGGCCCAGGGATATGTAACACTGCCTAAATACCAATCTTGAGAAATTAAGGCTTTTCAAAACCAGAAAGGAGTAAGCTGATTCAAAGACTACAGATCCAATCCATCAGTGGAACTGTAAAAATCTGTAAAACTTTCCAGAAGTTTATTGTTTAAGTATATAAGAGCATGTCAAGACATGCTACTATATTCATGGGAATACATATATAAAACAAAACATACAAATCTGTACATATTCATACATACATACATACATATATACATACATACATACATACACACACAAACACACTGTTGTTGATGTTGAGATTCCAATGAAGGAGCCTTGGATCTAGGTTAGAAACTGGCTTTTTCTCTATTGGCAAGAAATCTTGAAATAAAACAGAATAATGATATACATACATACATGCATGCATATACAGGGTGCGATGGGTAAATTGTCGTCATACTATATTTTTAATTTCGCACGTGTGCATTATTTGCTTTTGATTTTGTCGACTACACAGTATAGTAGGGTCAGTTGGGCACCGTCTGTGAGAAAAACAGCACCATGATGCAATTCACTCTACCAGAAATTTGGAAACTACACACTGTACTGCTTGTCATTCACACAAGAAGCTTCAGTATGAATGTTTCAGATTATTTGGGTGTCAATCTGAGAACAAGGCAAATGATTTGGAAAGAATTGGATGAGTCTAATGGTGATTACAAAGGTGTTTCGAATGATCACTAGTGATGGCAACGTTATGCCTCCATTCATCATCCGACATGGCCTAAGACCCAACACAGAGGCCTACATCAAGTGCCTGGAGGAGGTAGTCTTGCCCTGGGTCAAGAGAGCAGCTGCAGGTAGACCCTTTGTCTGACAACAGGACTCTGCACCATGCCACACAAGCAGGAGAACCCAGTCATAGCTGTCAGACAATTTCTGCAACCACATAACCCCTAACATCTTGCCACCTAACTCCCCAGACTGCAACCCACTTGATTATCATGTGTGGGGTGCAGTTGAGTGAGAGAGGAACAAAACCCCTTGTAACACCAAAGATGAACTGAAGGCAAGGATTATGGCAGCATTGACCAACTTAAACAAAGAGACTGTCCAGAAGAGTTGGAGTTGCAGGAAATCTCGAAGTCGTCTGGAGGCCATGGTTGAAGCCAATGGCGATTTTATTGAATAAATTTACTCTTTAGTATTTCAAGATATTTTTATGTAAATTTGGTAAATACGTCTGTTAAAATGAGATGTCAGTGTTATTTTCAATTTTGCATAATTTAGATGACAATTTATTCACCAGACCCTATATATACATATATATGAACATATTCAGAAAAATTATATTACATACATATAAGAGGGATGATCATTAAGTGGACATCCATTATGCTAGAGGTAGACCCCCATATGGTCTGACCACTAAGAAAAAGACTGTTCTCACGAAAATTCAGCAAATGCCAGAATGTAATATGTCATATTTATTCCCACCTATACATTGATAAGTAACCAGTACCAGATTTAAACCTAGTAAGGCTCCAGGGCCAATACATTCTGGGGGATCCTATGATGTTGTGTGTGTAATTTTCAACTGTTTAGATATAAACAAAATACTGTGGATTTTGAAATCAAATATAACTCTGTAACTTCTCTCAATGCAAAGAACATATATAATTTCGTATTATGAAATTTTGTTTATTCTTAAAGAGTTTTTGTATATTCCATAATTTCAATGGCTGCCAGCACTTAGAGTGTTTCTGACACGTTGATATTATCTGGTTCGTATGTCTGGATAATGTACTGCTCTTCACTGTTCTCTTATTATAACAGAAGAAACCATATGCTCAAAGAATTTTTTAAAAAGGATACTACGTAAAAAAGAGTCAATTCAAAACGTAAGTATATAACAAGGGTTGCATTAAATCAAGGAGGCCTTAAAACTTAAAAGGGCCTTGATAGATTCAGAAGGACTCAGATTTAATAGCTTTTTAATCTAGAAGAGCACAATAAGTCAAAAGGGAGCTCAATTATTTTTAAAGAATAAGGTGGTGAGCTGGCAGAATGGTTACCACTATAAGCAAAATGCTTAGTGGTATTTTTCTGCCAATATTCTGAGTTCAAATTCCACCAAGATCGACTTTACCTTTCATCCTTTCAGGGTGAATAAAATAAGTACCAGTTGATCACTGGGGTTAATGTAATCGACTTTCTTCCACCCTTAGACTTATTGTCCTGGTGCCAAAATTTGAAACCAATATTTATAACAAATAATGGTGATGAACTGGCAGAATCATTAGCAAGCCATCCTTATGTTCTGAGTTCAAATTCTGCCAAGGTTGGCTTTACTTTTCATCCTTTTGGGGTCGATAAAATAAGTACCACTGAAGTCCTGGGGTCAATGTAACAGACTTAACCATTTCCCGAAAAGGTATGGCTGTGTGGTAAGAAGCTTGCTTTCTAACCACATGTTTCTGGGTTCAGTCCCACTGTGTGGTACCTTGGGCAGGAGTCTTCTACTAGCCCCAAGCCAACCAAAGCCTTGTGAATGGATTTCGTAGATTTCCTTAGATTGAAACTTAAAGAAGCCTGTCATATATATACACACATATATATATATATGTGTATATATATATATATATATATATACTTCTAATATATATATATATATATATATATATATATACTTCTAATATATATACGTATTGTATATGGGTATGTGGTGATTGACAATTTAAAGTCTGTTTCTCAGCGCATTGGCATAGAAATTTTTTTTTGCCCTTCTTTATAAATATACATACATATTATATATATATATATATATATATATATATATATATATATATATATATATACACACATACACACACCATACATATATATATTTAAAACTTTTATGGCCCTTTTTGGCCCATGCACAAAGCAGGCTCTGTATCTAGCACTGACTGTAAGTCATAATTTCGTTGTGGAGAAGTGCAGTCAACAGAACTGACCCAGCAGATATCATATTTGTGCCAAACATCAGGAATTGAACTCAGAGCAGAAAGAAAAATTGACAAAACTAAACGAAATCCCACAAAGAACATTAGTCTGTTAGGCAACCACTTCTGCCATTCCACAAGCTTGAATGATAGAAAAAGCAGATATCACACGCAGACATCAGTGTGTCGCATTAATATGTAATATATATTAATGAGAGAGAGAAAGACACACACACACACAGACTCGGAAATATCTATTCTATTATTCCAGTGTTTTTACCATTCCACTGACTTCAATAATGTAGAAGCCTGTTTATCACTCAGACATGACTGGAACAAATCATGCGTAGATGGAAACACAGATATGGCACAGACTTTAGGAGAAGCGAACACTTCATTATATATGCGCATAGGCGCAGGAGTGGCTGTGTGGTAAGTAGCTTGCTTACCAACCACATGGCTCCGGGTTCAGTCCCACTGCCTGGCATCTTGGGTAAGTGTCTTCTGCTATAGCCCCGGGCCGACCAATGCCTTGTGAGTAGATTTGGTAGACAGAAACTGAAAGAAGCCTGTCGTATATATATGTATATATGTGTATATGTATGTGTGTGTATATGTTTGTGTGTCTGTGTTTGTCCACCTAGCATTGCTTGACAACTGATGCTGGTGTGTTTACGTCCCCGTCACTTAGCGGTTTGGCAAAAGAGACTGATAGAATAAGTACTGGGCTTACAAAGAATAAGTCCCGGGGTCGATTTGCTCGACTAAAAGGCGGTGCTCCAGCATGGCCGCAGTCAAATGACTGAAACAAGTAAAAGAGTAAAAGAGTAAGAGTATGCTTAAATCAAACAATATAGAGGTATAAGCGTGGCTGTGTGGTAAATAGCTTGCTTACAAACCACATGGTTCTGGGTTCAGTCCCACTGCATGGTACCTTGCGCAAGTGTCTTCTACTATTGCCCCATGTTGATCAAAGTCTTGTGAGTGGATTTAGTAGATAGAGAAACTGAAAAAGCCTGTCACATATATATATATATATTATATATATATATATATATATATATATATATATATTATATATATATATTTATATATTATATATATATATATATATATATATATATATATATATATATATATCTATATATATGATATATAATATATATATATATATATATATATATATAGATATATATATATATATATATATATATATATATATATATATATATATATATATATATTATATATATACACAGGAGTGGCTGTGTGGTAAGTAGTTGCTTACGAACCACATGGTTCTGAGTTCAGTCCCACTGTGTGGCACCTTGCACAAGTGCCTTATACTATAGCCTCGGGCCGACCAAAGCCTTCTGAGTGGATTTGGTAGACGGAAATGGTAAATGTTTTTAATTTTCATTCCTTTCATGAATTTATCCCTTTTTGTGTTCTAGCACAACGCTTCCTTATTTGGAAGCCTCTTATTGTATATGTATATATATATATATATATGTATGTGTGTGTGTATATGTCTCTGTGTGTCCCCCAACATCGCTTGACAACCAATGCTGGTGTGTTTACGTTCCCATAACTTAGCAGATCGGGAAAAGAAACCGATAGAATAAGTACTAGGCTTGCTCAACTAAAGGCGGTGATCTAGCATGGCCACAGTCAAATGACTGAAACAAGTAAAAGAGTATATACATATATATATATGGTGTTAGGAAGGGCATCCAGCTGTAGAAACCATGCCAAATCAGACTGGAGTTTGGTGCAGCTCCCTAGACTGTCAGCTCTGGTCAAACCATCCAGCCCATACCAGTATGGACAACAAATGTTAGAGATGATGATGATGATGATGATGATGTGTGTGTGTGTGTGTCTTTGTGTCTGTGTTTGTGCCCGCATCATCGCTTCACAACCATTGTTGGTGTGTTTACATCCCTGTAACTTAGCAGTTCAGCAAAAGAGACCAATAGAATAAGTACCAGGTTTACAATAAGGGAAGTTGAGTAAATAGAAAGAAGTCTATTTGCAGACTGGCTCAGTAGGTTGTCCGCTAATGAGCACCACCAGTGTATTCATTTCTGTTGCAAACAGAACAATCACAGCAGGTACAGGCTAGAATCTTCCGATAACGATTTTGCGTATATATAATAATTTTAACTACTACTTGTTGCAGTTGTTAGACTGCGGCCATGCTGGAGCACTCCCTTGAAGGATTTTTAGTCAAATGAATCGATACCCCCACCCCCAACTCCAGTATTTATTTATTTGTTTATTTATTTTTTTTTAGCTTGGTGCTTATTCTATCAGTTTCTTTCACTGAACTGCTAAATTATGGGGATGTAAACATACCAACATCGGTTGTCAAATGGTGGTAGTATACACATACACACACACACACACAAACATACATACATACACACACACACACACAAACATACACACACACACACACACACAAACATACATACACACACACACACACACAAGCAAATCGACCCCAGGACTTATTCTTTGTAAGCCTAGTACTTATTCCATGGGTCTCTTTCACCGAACCGCTAAGTTATGGGGATGTAAACAAACCAACACCGGCTGTCAAACAGTGGAAGGGGACAAACAGTCACAAAGACACACACACACACATAAATATATAACATCCTCATCATTATCATCATCATCATCTAACATCTATTTTTCCATGCTGGCATGGGTTGGACAGTTTGACAGGAGCTGACCGTCTGAAGGGCTGTTCAGGGTCTAATGTCTGTTTTGGTATGGTTTCTTCAGCTGGATGCCCTTCCTAATGCCAACCACTAAACAGAGTGTACTGGGTGCTTTTACATGGTACTGGCCCTTTTTTGATGGCACCAGCACCCACAAGATTAGGATTGCTCAGCTGAAGAGGGATGCAGGGGACATGACTATATGGAAGGACAACCATAATTTTATTTAGCTTCACATGTTTTCTTCTCATGTACAACAAACCATCAGGAATCTTGGTCCCTTGTCAACTCTCTACGAAGCCCACCATCAAAAGATCCTTTCTCCCCACTTCATCTGTCTTCCTCGGTCTATCCCTTCTAAATGTTCCCTCCACAACAGACTTTTTTCAGTTTCCGTCAACCAAATCCACTCACAAGGCTTTGGTCGACCCAAAGCTACAGTAGAAGACACTTGCCCAAGGTGCCACACAGTGGAACTGAACCTGGAACTATGTGGTTGGGAAGCAAGTTTCTTACCACACAACCATGCCAGCACTTATATCTATATATATATATATATATATATATATATATACACACACACACACACATATATATATATATATATATATATATATATATCATCATCATCATCATCATTTAATGTCCATTATCCATGCTGCATGGGTTGAATGGTTTGACTTGGCTGGTACACTGGAAGGCTGCACAAGACTCCAGTCTGATTTGGCATGGTTTTCTATGGCTGGATGCCCTTCCTAATGCCAACCACCCCAAGAGTGTAATGGGTACCATTTGAGTGACACTAGGGTGCATTTATGTGCCACGAGCATGGGTGCCAAATTGTGTGACACCGGTACCTGCCAAAAAAAAGAAAATGGAGATTGGGAAGTTAATAATTGTTTATTATCAACAGCAATTTAATCATCTTCCCTTACAGCTGTTTCAATCAATACTCAGTAAATATTTAGCAAATATCAAATTTATATGACCTGAGTATAATATCTTCAGAGGGAAAAGAAATATACCCTTGGATATTTTATGTGTTAATAGATTCATTATAGCAGATTGAATACACACACACACAGACACACATATAGCCATGTTACACACTTAAGTATATATATATATCAATGACAATCCTTTAACAGTGGTTCTAAAAGTAGTTGGTACTGCCCCCTCTAAGGGTGACAGAAAGATCAAGAGGAGTATTGAAGATAAGTGGGGCAATAACAGGGTGGCCAAAAGGGGGCAATGGCTATCTCCCCCCTCACCCCACCAAACGTAAAAGTAATGGGTTTATTAGGTTAAGTTTTATTTGTGAAATACTGTTATGTTCTGAATTTGCTGCAGAAAGGGGTCTACGTTTTTAGTGCTGAGTGGTGTGGTGGGTAGGTGTTTGGAATGTGGCTTGAGGCCCAAAGAGGCAGGAGTC
>NC_043015.1:50464611-50477111 GCF_006345805.1 Octopus sinensis
AAAGTGCCTACAAAATTCTGTAGACCCTTTAGTTGGTCTAATTAACACCAAGGATTATCTGAGTATTTTGGCTGATCCTGTCCATTGTATGATACAAACATTTTTCCTCGATGTGAGCGCAATATTCCAGAACGATAATAAACCATCTCATACTGCTAATGTTATTGAAACTCGATATGAAGAGGCCAACAGTGAAGTAGATCACTTTGACTGCCCCCTGCCCCGCTGCCTCAATCATTGGGGTCTCAATATAATCAAACATTTACGTTGTATTTTGGAGCAGCAGGTGAGAGGAGCTTTTTCCATTCGTCATCATCATCGTTGAAAAAGATGAAGCAAAAGCAGGTTTTACAGGAAGAATGGCTTGAAATTCCTCTAACAACCATTTTGAACCTGTACAAGTCAATTCCTCATTGTAGCAAAGCTGTGATTGATGTGAAAAATGAACCGACTCCGTATTAAACAATAGAATTCTCATTTAACAAGGTGTTTCCATCATTTTGTCCAACACCTGTGTATGTATACACACACACACACACATATACACATGTATGCACAGATGCATGCACACACACACACACACAAATACTGTTGTCCATCAGTTTACGCAGTTAATTGGCTCTACGAGTTGCCATGCAAATTGAAATATTGGAAATCAAGGTAGATACATTTTTAATGACAGCAGCAACAACAAAAATCAAAATATCAAAAGAAAACACACAAATAAAATTTAAATAATCATTCAATTTGGCATAAAAACACACTTTCCGTGTGTATGTATGTGTGTGTGCGTGGGTGTGTTTGCACATGTGTGTGTGTGTGTGTGTGCATGTTGTTTGTTTATGTATGTGGGTATGTTTGACTTTATTCCTGTTTATGTTTATGCCAGTATCAGAAGTGTTGCTGTTTACATTGTGTCATTATCTTGCGTAAATTAGTGGTTTCAAAGAAGTCACTTAATGCATTACATCATAATAATAAAGTAATGTGATGTGATGTGATCTTTAGATGCTCTCAGCTCACTAATTGTATATTTTTTTTTTGGCTCTGATCTTGATATAACAGTTTTGATATTTCTTTTTAAACAAATCAAAACAAAACTGTTCATTTGAACCGGCTGAAATCCATATATGCATACACACACCTACAAGCTATTCAGGCAAAATTTGATGATTCTTTATTTCTTCTGTTTTTTTTCAGAAGCAGCTGAATGTATTACTGAGTACAGTAAGTGGCGTTAAGGAGCATAAAGATTGAAGTTGTAGCTGAGAAAAAACTTAGCTGACATGGAGGACTGGAAAGCATTTGAATATTGGAAAAGAGTTATCCGTATCATGATGGTTCATGCCATTTGGCAAAATGCAGACATCATAATTGCCGTTCAGTGCTCCGTGAACACTTTAAAGCCTGTAAGACATGCTGTGGATGGCTGCAATGGAGACTACAAAGCCGTGGTGAGTAGCAACGGATGCAGTAGGCATTCTGTATCAACACACGGCATCCACACTTCTTTGAACAGGGCCTAAAGCTTAATACAGATGGCTATGTGAAGCTGATGGAGATTGTGGTCAAATCCTGGCTGGAGAGGGTCGCTAATGGAATGCCATATGTGGCGGAAGAATTCACCTCCAACCCATGTTTACGGAAAGAGTCAGAAGTGGTTGACTTTACCCAGCACCAATTTCTAGCTTCCTAAATCCCTTAATTCTAATCCCATTGATTACTATGTGTGGGGCATGGTTGAGAAAGACACCAACACTCAGCCTGCAACACCAAGGCCAGGCCGATGGCCAAGATCAAGGAGATATTCAAAACTCTTCACAGAGCCACAGTGAGGAAGGAATGTGCTGGGTTCCAGAGCTGTCTTGAGGCCATGGTGCAAGCTGAGAGCAGCTACTTAGAGTAAATTGTTGTCTCCCAGCCATAATTTAGTTGATATTTTTTTAATTATTCTACCAGTCTCTTTTGCTGAATCATTAAATTGTGTAAATGTAAAAACACCAGCATTGGTTGTCAAGTGATGTTGGGGAGACAAACAAAGACACACAAACATACACATACACATACACACACACACACACACACACACACACACACACACACACACACACGATGGGCTTCTTTCAGTTTCCATCTACCAAATCCACTCCCAAGGCTTTGGTCGGCTTGAGGCTATAGTAGAAGACACTTGCCCAAGGTGCCACGCAATGGGACTGAACTTGGAACCATCTGGTTGGCAAGCTAGCTACTTACCACACAGCCAATATATATATATATGTATATATATATGTGTGTGTGCATGTGTGTATATATATATATACACACACACATGCATACATACAACCCCCACACCCACACACATATAGATAGATATATTGATGACAAAATATCAACAACCAGGTGTATGAATATGTAATATGTAATCATACATATACAATATTTTTATTTTGTAATCAGAATATAAGCAAATACACCAGTGTGTGTGTGTGTGAGTGTGTGTGTGTGTGAGTGTGTGCGTGTGTGTGTGTGTGTATGGGTGTGTTAATGCGTATATTGATTCTACCTTGGTGGAATTATATTAGTCCCACCATATGACATGTGATCTCACATTAAATCACTGCCAAAACCAGTGCAATATAACAATGCATACGAGTGTGTGTGTGTGTGTGTATGTATGTGTGAATATGTGTAATTAGAAAAAAATAAATGAAATGTTAATATCTTTCCTTTGTAGCAATCATCCATAAATAAAATCTATTTCAGATAATGTGTGTGTGTGTGTGGTGTGTGTGTGTGTGTGTGTGTGTGAACGAGAGTGTGAATGTGTATACGTATATGTATGTATATACATGTACGTATGTAGATACATTTGCAGTCATCCACCATTAATATAGCCACAGATTTTAATAACATTTTACACTGACAAGGCTGCTGCTGCTGCTGCTGATGATGATAATGATGATGCCAATGGTGATGAGAATAGGTCAGGTGGCGGTGGTGATGATGATGATTATGTTGTTGGCTGTTGTTTCAGCTCTTGATCTCAGCTCTTGATCTCAGCTCTTGATCGAGCAAGTCTGGCCTATGATGAAAGACATTCTGGCTGTCACTACATAGTCTTTCTCCCAGGTGCTATGCAGCTAAGATTACATTATCTGAAGTGTTTCTTTTCAAAATAGTAGGACGTAATTTAAAGGAAATCTAGCTGCTATTTCTAGCAGAAATCCAGGACCCTATCTATCTGGGTTTTGTATTGGCACAAGAAGAAAAAAAAGCAGAGGAAAAGATGAATTTGAGTACAATTTTCATGTTTTTATGGAGTGAAAGAAAAGGGGAGCTACTGACGTTTTAGACAGTTGTACTTCATCAAAATAAATAGAAGGAAGAATTGGTGGATTGTGGAGGATTGTACAAAGAAAAAAAAAGGAAATGTGTGTTAATGGAAGAGGTAGAATGGTAATTAACGGTAGAAAAACTGGCACTTGGTTGGTTGTGATGATGAGGGTTCCAGCTGATTTGATCAACAGAACAGCCTGCTCATGAAATTAACGTGCAAGTGGCTGAGAACTCCACAGACATGTATACCCTTAATGTAGTTCTCAGGGAGATTCAGTGTGACAGAGAGTGTGACAAGGCTGGCCCCTTTGAATTACAGGATCAAAGGCAAAGTTGGGGTTTGAACTCAGAACCTTAAGATGGATGAAATGCCGCTAAGAATCTTGTCTTGTATGCTGACAATTCTGAACAACTTTGGATTACAGGTACAACTCATTTTAAGTAGACTGAAGCAATGAGAAATAAAGTGTCTTGCTCAAGGACACAATATACTGCCAGGGATTGAACCCATGACATTGTGATTGCATGTGGAATTCCTTTACCACCAAGCCATGGTAGAAAAGAAGCAAGCAAATGCAAGTGGTTTTTAACATGTGTAAGTAAGGGAACGATGTAATGATGGACATAAAACGGTAAGGATTACACAGTAAATGGAAAGGATATAATGGTAATAACATGGGTGGTGATGTTGACAGTGTTGGGTTGGTATGAGTTGAAGGACTGCAGCTATTATTTCTGGCAGGTCAAATAACAGCACCTTCATTAGCACATGATGGTAATGTTGATGATGTTGATGCTGGTAAAGGTGATAATGTGTTAGAGCTAGTGGTGGTGGTGGTGGTGGTGGTTATGATATCAGTTCTGATAATGCCGATGATAGCAGTGTTAACAATGATGATGATGATGATGATGATGGTGTTTATTGCGATGGTAATGGCAGTGAATGCAGTAATGATGGTGGCACAAATTGAAAACATTTATGAGCAGTTGTGAAGAAGCTTAAATGTTACTCTTGATTAGAAACTGTCTCTGTTGTGTGAATTAATTACTCGGCTAATACTGATTTCGTTTACACTGAAATTATAGCACAGCAAGTGAGAGAAAATTAATTGCTAATATAAATATTTGTAGCTGTAGTTGTTCATTAGGCCCAACTACTATGTGGACTCCAGTTATAAAACAGGCACACCAAGTTCTGGCACATTCTAAGAGATGACAAAAAGATTGGAGACAGGAGGGGCATCTGACTGTAAACATTACCTTGGGAAAACCTGTCCAACCCAGGTCAGCATGGTAAAACGTAGCAAAAGAGAAATGATTACCATCAAGCATTGGACAAATGCTTAGCAACATTTTGTTTGTCCTTACATTCTGGGGTCAAATTCTGCTGAGGTCGACTTTGCCTCTTATCCTTTCAGGGTCTATAAAATGAGTACTAGATGAATACTGGGGTCAATGTAATCAAGTATCCCACTCCCACCTAATTTCAGGCCTTGTTCCTATAACAGAAAGGATTATTATTATTATTATTATTATTATTGAGAGAGCAGTGTATGCCAGCAAAGTGAAACTGTGGAAAAATATACGAAGCCCAGTATACCCATCATGACTACCTGTCTGATAAGGGTACACTAGGCACATGCATCACAACCATATGTACACGACATGGTGATCTCATATCAAGATAAACAGCGCATGACCTTGCAAGTGGGGCCCAGTTAGAATTTTCTTCTGGTTGAGTAACCCATCCTGCTCAAAAGGTCCCTGAATAAGGGTTGTTTAAGGATGTTGAAAGAACCACCCATGTTTCCAGAGGTGAATTATTCAAACCCCAAAGAATCCCTCTCAACACATGGCTATGATGCTCCCCCACTACTTCTGCTCATGATCAGAGATGCACATATCATCAGCCACTAAGGGACATGCTCAACTGGTTAAGGCCAAACAACTGACTAGCAAATCTGTGGTATTGAGCAGAATATTTGCTGTAGTCCATCTTTTATACCAAGACAAAACAATGTACATGATAACACTTCCAATCAGTTACGATCAGAAGCCATGAGAGCCACTGCCTGGTACTGCATCAGGGCATTTGTTGTTGTTCTTCATGCAGTGGGACTGAACCTGGAACCATGTGGTTGTAAAGCAAGCTCCTTACCACACAACCACACCTGTTTTTTATTGACTTGTGTTTTACTTCTTCCTGGTATGGCCTCCCCACAATCCCTAAAAAATTGCGGGGGGGGGGTGATGGTTTGGGAGATCTTTCCCCACCCACCGGATATTAAAAAGGTTGAGAGCCACTGATATGAAGTATAGGATAACTTTCATTGAGCATCGATGACAACTGTAACAGAACTGACACAATATATTCTTACATCAGAATACGATACAGGAAGTAAACCTCCACCACCACCACCACCACCACCAATGACAACAACAACAACAACAACATCGTCACCATCACCATCATCATCAATGAAATAACCACCACCACCATCATCATCACTATCATGAATGCCATAATCATCATCACCATCACTGTCATCATCACCAACACCACCATCAACACCACCACCACCACCACCACCACCACCACCACCATATCATCATCATCATCATCACCACCACCACCACCATACCACCACCACCACCACCACCATACCACCACCACCACCACTACCACCACCATACCACCATACCACCACCACCACTACCACCACCACCACCACCACCATACCACCACCACCATTTAACATCCATGTTCTGTACTGTTATGGGGCTATTTTACACATATTTCTCTTGTAATTTTCCATTGAGAGTGTGATTGCATTTTCTTTCAACCTTTTTTCCCTTGGCTCTGGTTAAAACCATATCTGCACACACGCATGCACGTGTGTGTGTGCGGTCTGATAAACGAGCTTAGGTCTGCACATAGTCAATCCCAATTGCCTTCAGGTCATTGTTTTCTAATCAAGTCGCTCATACTGCAAATATCATGGTCATCACCATCCATTTTTGAAAACTCAGCCATGCTTGACTGAGACAACTTCATAAAAAGGCAAACAGGGTTGCAATTCATTCATTTGGTTTACTTTTTTGTTTTTTTTTGGAAGCAGCCTCAATATTTTTTTCATAAAGGGAGAAAATAGGATCATATCAAACGTTATTTCATAATCATTTAATAGCAGCAACGGCAATATTAATAATAATAATAATAATAATAATAATAATAATAATAATGATAATAATAATAATCATCATCATCATCATTTAGCGTCCGCTTTCCATGCTAGCATGGGTTGGACAGTTCAACTGGGGTCTGTGAAGCCTGAAGGCTGCATCAGGCCCAGTCTGATCTGGCAGTTTTTTCTACGGCTGGATGCCCTTCCTAACGCCAACCACTCCATGAGTGTAGTGGGTGCTTTTTACGTGCCACCGGCACAGGGGCCAGGCGAGGCTGGCAACGGCCACGGATGGATGGTGTTTTTTATGTGCTGCCGGCACGGGGGCCAGGCGAGGCTGGCAACGGCCACAAACGGATGGTGCTTTTACGTACCACCGGCACGGGGGCCAGGCAATAATAATAATAATAATAATAATAATAATAATCTTTTCTACTCTAGGCACAAGGCCCAAAATTTTAGAGGAGGGTTCCAGTCGATTAGATCAAACCCAGTACGCAACTAGTAATTAATTTATCGACCCAGTAAGGATGAAAGGCAAATTCGCCCTCAGCAGAGTTTGAACTCAGAACGTCAAGCCAGACGAAATACTGCAAAACATTTCGCCCGGCATGCTAACGATTCTGCCAGCTTACCAAATAGATTTGCTTGTCAGTTGTTTGACCGTAACCAGTTGAGCAATGTCCCTTGGTGGCTGACAATATGTGCATCTCTGATCACGAGCAGAAGTAGTGGGGGAGCACCATAGCCATGTATTTAGATGGATTCTTTGGGGCTTGGATAATTCACCTCTGGAAACATGGGTGTTTTGTTCAACATCCTTAAACAAATCTTATTCAGGGACCTTTTGAGTGGGATGGGCTACTCGACCAGAAGAAAATTCTAACTGGGCCCCACCTGCAAGGTCATGTGCTGTTTATCTTGATATGAGATCACCATGTCATGCACATTTGGTTGTGATGCATGTGCCTAGTGTACTCTTATCAGATGGGTAGTTATGATGGGTATACTGTTCTTTGTATATTTTACCCCAGTGTCACTTTGATGGCATGCACTGCTCTCTACCTCAATGATAGTAGTAATAATAATAATAATAATAATAATAATAATAATAATAATAATAATGATGATGATGATGATGATGATGATGATGATGATAACAATAATAATAATAATAGTTTCGAATTATGGCACAAGGCCAGCAATTTTTTAAGAGTAGGAGCTTAACTGACCCTGCAAGAATGAAAGGCAAAGTTGATCTCACTGTGGTTTGAACTTAGATTGTAAAAACCCAGAACCACAAAGCACCTTTGTTTTTTTGTTATACTCTAACAATACTGCCATCTCACTAATAACAACAACAAGAACAATAATGATAATAATAATAATAATAATAATAATAATAATAATAATAATAATAATAATAATATCAACAAAGTGAAGGTAGATGTTAACACCCAGATAACCCATTAAATTTGACATCTTCTGTATCAAGAAAAATAAGAGAATTAATTAAATTTCCAACAAGTAATTAAGTAAATTCCACTCCAAAGACAACAACAACAGACATTAAGTAATCTTAACTGGCTGCCGTTATAATAAAATTGCTGTATCTATCAGAAAAACATGTTATAATATCAACTGATAAATGTTTACATAACTTCATATAATGCATTATTGTATTTTCGTATATTTAAATAATAAGTAACAATAATTTGATTGACTTAGACAGGAAAATGTAAGACAATATGGAAAATTCATTTTGCTGTAGCTAGGTGTTGGCAGAGCTGTATGTTTTACAAACACACTGAAATTTCTTGCAATACACATTCACACACACACACACACACACACATATATATAATGGGGCGAAACTGAGTATTACCATTTTGGTTGATAACTGATAAAGAATTAGGGTCCATCTGTGTCTTATATATACACGTTTTTTGTCTGTTGTTTATTTACAATGCATTTATATATATATAGGTTCATTCTCTGGCATAGACTATTTTCGGTTTGGCCTATGTATTACTCTTGACACCCTGAGCAAGTTCACACAATTATTAGGTTTCCCGAAGCACACTTTTCAGGAATCCAGAAGCAACATCACTCATATTAACTATTTCTTCAGATCTGCTACCACGTACTGAGCTTTCACAAAAGTAAAAGAGAAGAAGACAGAAAAAAGGAAAATGTCATACCTATTTGAAGACTATGGAAAAAAAAAACATTTCATTTAATTTTTCCACAATTTAATTGTTTTCTATGCTTTACTCTAAGTTGAAAAAGTCGCAAAGGCTGAAACCGGTACTGAAATGTTCTTCATGATAAAATTATTTTAGCTTTTTCTACCTTGTCTTATTTTCTTTATACATGTCAACTCATGTGTTACTTTTCACGCTTCTACACACACACACATGCAAAAAAAAAAAAATATATATATATATATATATATATATATATAAGTGCATGAAAGGCTGTGAGGTAAGAAGTTTACTTCCTAACCGCATGATTCTAGATTCAGTCCCACTGCATGGCACCTTGGGCCAACCAAATCCTTGTGAGTGGATTTGGTAGACGGAAACTGAAAGAAGCACATTGTATATATATATACATACATACATGCACTTATATATATATAGATACATACATACATATATATATATATTATATATATATAGATATATATATATATATATATATATATATATATGCATATATATATGTATATAATGTATGTGTATATATATATATATATATATACATATGTATATGCATGTATATATGTGGTAGAATAAGCAGTAGGTTTAAAAAACGAAAAACACACTGGGATCAATTCAGTAAAAGATAAAAGATATATGTGTGTGTGTATGCATGTATGTGTGCTGCATGTGTGTGTGTGTGTATGCATGTATGTGTGCTGCATGTGTGTATGTGTGTGTATGTGTGTGTGCATGCATGTGTGTATGTGCATGCATGTGCATATGTGTGTGTGCATGCATGTATGTGTATGCATGCATATGTGTGTGTGTGTGTTTTCAAAACCAGATAGGTTATTAGAGAAAATAAAGTTGAAGTATGGAGCTTTGCAGTGCGTGATATTTGTAATATTTGGTTGTTTACTACCATCATTATTATTATTATTATTATTATTATTTTCATCACTACTATTACGTTTCTTATGGATTCTTGATTATATACATGACATATGTTGACAGTTGCAGCTGGTTGAGTTTGGAAAAATGACTGCCTCGGTTTCACCGATTGAAAAGGTCAACAGTTTATAAACCAACGAACACAACCAGACAAACAGACAGACACTCCGCCACTCCTCCCGACAAAAACCTACCACCACTCTCTAACCTTTTCTTTGTCTTTCATTACTCTCCATCTTGAAGAAGAAGAAGAAGAAGAAGAAGAAAAAAATAACCACAATAACCAGTAGTCTCAAATTAATTGATGCCACAATACTAATTTAGATTGACTGACAATTCTCAAGAATTTTCTTCTAAACTGTAATTGGTAGGTTTGGACACAGCGAAGAATTCGAATGATTCTGGCAATGCCTTCGCAGTCAAAATTTCACAGAGTCAGCCAAAAACTAGAACAAAGAGAGAGAAAGGGAAAGAGAAAGAGAGAGAGAGAGAGAGAAAGAGAGAGAAAAGGAAGGAGAGAGAGCGAGAGAGAGTTTAATACACACACAGAACGCATACACCTACCTAGAAGGTTTGTTAATCATTCTAAAATAATAGATTTAGTTGAAATCTTCTTATCAAGCTCTGGCAACCTAAACACCTGGTAAGTCTCTCAGGAAGACTACAATATAGGTTTATCAATGAGAAATTGCTATTTTCTCCAGTTTCCTTTATGGCATCATCATCATCACCATCACCAGGTCTGCCTGACAGGCTCCTGTGCTGATGGTGCGTAAAAATCACCACCCAAACATGGTCGATGCCAGGTCCGTCTGACTGGCTCCTATGCCGGTGACACATAAAAAGTACCACATAAATGAAGTCAACGCCAGGACTGCCGACTGGCTCTCATGTCAGTGGTATGTAAAAAGCACTATCCGAACATGGTCGATACCAGGTCCGCCTGACTGGCTCTCGTGCCAGTGACATGTAAAAAGCTCCCCCCAAACATGGTCCATGCCAGGACTGCCTGATTGGTTCCTGTGCCGGTGGCACATAAAATGTACCACCCAAACGAAGTCAATGCCAGGACTGCCTGACTGGCTTTCATGCCAGTGGTATGTAAAAAGCACTATCCGAACATGGTCAATACCAGGTCTGCCTGACTGGCTCTCGTGCCAGTGGCACATAAAAAGCACCACCCAAACATGGTCGATGCCAAGTCCACCTGACTGGCTCCTGTGCTGGTGGAAAATAAAAAGCACCATCCAAACATGGTCGATGCCAGGTCTGCCTGACTGGCTCTCGTGCCAGTGACATGTAAAAAGCACTATCCGAACATGGTCGATGCCAGGTCCGCCTGACTGGCTCTCGTGCCAGTGACATGTAAAAAGCACTATCCAAACATGGTCGATACCAGGTCTGCCTGACTGGCTCCTGTGCCGGTGGCACATAAAAAGCACCATCCAAACATGGCTAATGGAACTTTATGATTCTATATTAGCCCTAACCCTTAGACTCACATGAGGCATTCTCCCCCTCCTTCCTTATCTCACTCATATTATACCTCCCATTCAATCCCTACACAACATTCAAGACAAACCCCGACCTTCCTTCAACTGCATACCTTAAGAATTTCTATAAATGCCAGTGCTTTCTCTAACTACTGAAAACAATAATCTCTATACATCAACAATACAAACCTATCCTTAATTCCTTTTTTTGAGGAAATACCAAGTGGAAATACCAAATGGTATTACCAATAGGGCTTTGAATATAACTTTTCCTTTCTTGGAACTAATATAAGTGCAGGGGTGGCTGTGCGGTAAGAGGCTTGCTTCCCAACCTCGTGGTTCCAGGTTCAGTCCCGTTGTGTAGCACCTTGGGTAAGTGTCTTTTGCTGAAGCCGTGGGCTGACCAAAGCCTTGTGAGTGGATTTGGTAGCTGGAAACTGAAAGAAGCCTGTCATATATATACATATATATATATAAATTTAAATAAATAAGGATAAGATCGTTATTTAAATACTGATCTTATCAGGTGGCCAGCATGGGAATAAAAACCCTCAAAGGTAATATATATATACAGGTATGAGTTAGAGCTGTTTTAGCCTCTTAGGGATAGATATATCCAAAGGCACTCCTGGTAATTACCTCAGTAGGTATATTAGTAAAAGGTATATAACAGCAGGTAATAATGCAGGTAAATTGTAGTTTAATTTATATAGACACGAAGAAAATGGAGGAAAAATAACAAACAGAAGTGTGTCTTTTGTGCTATTAAACCATTATTTACTTAGTAAATAAAGGTGAGAGTGAGAGTGAAGTTGTTTACAATCGTTTCTGTTTATCATGGTGAGGAGAATATATATTTATATCTTTGCCTTGTTACCAGTGGTAGACATAATCAGAACGAAGAAGTCAGAGGTAGAGAGAAGAAGAGCAAAAGATCGAGGATTACATTGGAAAAGAGAAGATATATATATACGAGGGGCGTTCAATTAGTAATGCTCCTGACCCTCTCGCACTTGTTTGATCTAGCTGAAATTTTGCATGTGCAATTATTCATATTGCTATAGATTAAGTGTCAAATTACAGCTCTGAAATAATTGTGGTTTCCGATTTACAGGTGTTTGAACTGAGCCAAGTGTGAAATGGAGCTTGTTGAGTGTCAAGCAGTGATCCGGTTTTTGTATTTGAAAGAACGCACACCACGGGAAACTTTTGATGAAATGAAAGTAACTTATGGTGATGATGCCCCATCATATGACCTTGTAAAACGCTGGCATCGTGAATTCAAATATGGTCGGAACTTTGTGGAAACAGCTCCCAGATCTGGTCGCCCC
>NC_043015.1:50482111-50492111 GCF_006345805.1 Octopus sinensis
GTGTGTAGTGGGTACTTTTTATGTGGCACCGGTACAGGGGCCAGAGGAACTGGCTACAACCACAATCGGATGGTGCTTTTTACGTGCCACCGGAATGGAAACCAGTCATATATATATGCATACATACATATGTATGCAATATACATGCACACACACAGAGGCACACACAAGTATACATACATATATACATAGAAATATATGTACACATATAATAAATCAAATATACTTATATATATGCATGCACACATACATACACTCACATACACACATATACATGCACACACATACACACATATATACACATACATACACACAAAACAGGTTAACCTTTTTAGTTTCTGTCTACCAGATTCACTTGCAAAGTTTTGGTCAGCCTGGTGCAATTGCAGATGGTGCCTGTTCAAGGTGACATGCAGTGAGAGGGAAACCAAAACCACACACTACAATTGTTTCATAGCTGAAACAATGTTGGTTACATAATTTGTATCATGCATAAAACCTGCTTAGCTTATCTTCAGGTTCTATTGCTTTTAAGCTAAAGATTATTTGCCAATATAACATGGCAGTCCTGGTTTAGGATGAATATTGCTATAATTTAGCCCCATGAGACATCGTTTCCAGCTGGTTATACAACATGATCTGTGTCCTTATATTTTCGAACAAGGGCATTCAACACCCCTTTTAAGACTGCCATGTTATGTTGGCAAATAATCTTTATTCTAGAGTACTGTTGCTGAATATCTCTCGAGAGATCTACAAATAGCAATTTTCTACTTTTATGCTGTTTACTTTGTCACATGGAGATGTTAAAAAAACAAAAAAAGCCTCATTTTTTTCTTTGCTCCCATTGGGTTGGAAGAGATTTCTATAGCCACCAGCCTTTCCTGCTGCCAATATTGACACATTTTCCAGTAAAGTTCTTTACTGCATGTCTTTTCACATTGAAACAGTGATGGACATTTTTTTTTACTGCAGATATAAACAACATCAGTGCTGAAGTGATGGCAAGCAAAGACAAAGATACATACATATACGAGGGGACGGTGAAAAATTCTTGGCTTTAAGGGTATCGTGAAAAGCTTGGCTGGAGGCCCAATGTTCGGAGTTCTTTTACAGAGCTTAGAAAAACTGAAAGACCACTGCAATAAGTGTGTGAATCTGAGATGGAAGTAAGTTGAACCAAATCATAATTAACTGATCCTCCTATGTCTTCTTTTACCCAAAGCCAGGAATTTTTCAGCACCCATTTGTATATTATATTATATATATAATACATGTGGAGGCGCAATGGCCCAGTGGTTAGGGCAGCGGACTCGTGGTCATAGGATCGCGGTTTTGATTCCCAGACCGGGCGTTGTGAGTGTTTATTGAGCGAAAACACCTAAAAGCCCCACGAGGCTCCGGCAGGAGGTGGTGATCCCTGCTGTACTCTTTCACCACTCTTTTTTCTGTTGGCCTGCTCGCTTAGCCAGCGGGGTGGCGTAATTCGAAGGCTAAAAACAATGCAAACGCATTGTGACCAGCGATGTGTAACAACGTCTGATGGTGTGGTCGGTCACGTGATCACGTGATATATAATACATATGAGGGAGTGTTGAAAAGTTCTTGGCTTTAAGGGTATCATGAAAGGCCTGGTTGGAAGCCCAAACTTCTGAGTTCTTTTACAGAGCTTAGAAAAACTGAAGGACCACTGCAATAAGTGTGTGAATCTGAGAGGGGAGTATATTAACTGATCCTCTTGGGTCTTCTTTTACACAAAGCCAGAAACTTTTCAGCACCCCCTCGTATACTTACACATACGTATATGTTGAGATATTAAGGGCTTCCATATAGTTTCCTTCTACAAATTTCACTGGCGAGGCATTGGTCACACCAAGGATATAGTAAAAGACATTTGCCTAAGATAGCATATAGTGGGATTGAACCTGAAACCATGTGGTTGTAAGTGGAACCTCTTTACCACACAGCCACACCTACTTCTATTCTTTTTCTTTACTCTTTTACTTGTTTCAGTCATTTGACAGTGGCCATGAAGGAGCACCGCCTTTAGTCAAACAAATCGATCCCAGGATTTATTCTTTGTAAGCCCAGTACTTGTTCTATCAGTATCTTTTGCTGAACTATCAAGTTACAGGGACGTAAACACACCAACATCACTTGTCAAGCAATGGTGGTGGACAAACACAGACACACACACACACACACATATATGACGGGCTTCTTTCAGTTTCTATCTACCAAATCCATTCACAAGGCTTTGGTCGGCCTGAAGCCATAGTAGAAGACACTTGCCCAAGGTGCCATGCAGTGGGACTGAACCCGGAGCCATGAGGTTGGTAAACAAGCTACTTACCACACAACCACTTCTGCTTAATTTTTTTGTATGCAAAAACTTAGCTCAGTTGAATCAGTCCTAGAATATTACTGGTACTCGTGTCAATGTTGTTAGTCATCATTGCAAGAATTTTAACACTATACAAATAGAATTTGATCTTAGAACAGCCATCACAATCGCTTTTGAAGACAGGTATCTTCAGCTCTAGACTTTCTAAGCTGCTTGCCTGCTTAATTCCTTAATTAGGCTAGACAATGATTATAAATTAGCGTTAGCATATTTCATGTAAGAATGAATTTATAAGCTAATTAGAATTAATTATGCAATGAGATAAAAAAAGAAATGAAATAAAATCATTGACTAATTATATTTTGTTTTTAGTTTGACCTCAGCAGTGATGTATTGCCTTCAGCATCCAATCTGGAATGGTTGAGGAAGGAATAACTGAGTAAGCATGCGTAGATTGGATGGCGTTGAAAATAGAATTGTTTAAAGAATAAATAACTCAAAGATACTTCAAGACAACAATTGAATTAGTGTTCATATATTCAAAGCACGGAGCATTGAAATGCTGATTAAAAGTAATTACATGGTAAGGAATTATAGAAATATATACCGTTGCTATGCTACAAAAGTGTTGTAAGTCTTTTTCAGAAAACATAAAAAATAGTTTTACCATTCCATAGCAAAACTGCTGTAATTACACTTTGACAATTTTTGATATCTTGGTATCTGAAGCAGCTGGAGATATGATTGTTGACCAAATCAACCGGCTATTGCAAGTAAAAATAAATATGTATTTGGCCAATTTGGACATACAATAGTTTAACATAATAGCAATGATCTACATATATATATATATATATATATAATACTTTATAATTTACTAAGATAATTTATTTACTTTATAAATTTACCGTGAAATGGTCCTTTTTCATGCCGAATTCTACTTGGTGAAATTATTGATTACTTCTTAATTAATTTTACCCTTTGTTATTATTGATATATATATATATATATATATATATATACGAGCAAAATGCCCCCCTCCCCGTCCAATGGACGGTGCTGAGTTGTCAAACATTTAAACCAAATTTTCTCAAAACAACTTGTCCGACCGTCATACAGGCCTCCCCTTTGAGAAACACTAATTTAACCTAAATTTGGGACACCATGCATTTTTCTCTCATACACGTAGTATCAATCGCAACAGCTGATGTACTTGCGCATACAAATGCACGTTCACACGGCTTTATCGATCGCATTCTCACCTGCAATCGGCTGGCGGATGCCCGAGATCCTAGAAGACAGACAGAATGGATTTTATATAATATATATATATATATATATATATACACACATACATATATATATATATATATATTGTTATATTTTGGGATTGTAATTTTATTTTGCCAAATAAACACACACACTATATATTTGTTCTTTACTCATTTTTTGCTGTTCTTATTTTATCTTATGGCTATTGTCTGAAAATCTTTCATCAGACATCTGTGACCTCTTCAGCAACTCTTCCATCCATATTTCCTCCATACATTCAAAAGCATTACTGTGTAGTAAAAAGTTTGTTTCTCCATCACATAGTTCCAGGTTCTAACAAATCTATTCAAGTACTTTCTTTTTTTACTAAGCCTGGCACTGATCCTATCAGTCTCTTTTACTGAACCGTTAAGTTATGGGGTGGGGGTCATAAACACACTAACACCAGTTGTGAAGTGGTGGTAGTGGGTTGGTGTTGGTACAAACATAGACAGAAAGACACAAACACACACATACAATGGGTTTCTTTCAGTTTCCATCTACCAAATCAACTCACGATACTTTAGTCGACCCGAGGCCATAGCAGAAAGCACTTGCCCAGGGACTGAACCTGGAATCATGTGCGAAGGAAAGCAAACTTCTTACCACATGACCACTCCTGCAAACTATGTTTACATAAATAGATAACAAAGCCAATACTTGTTTTCTCTTTAACTCTGTTGCATAAGCAGCAGCAGGTCCAGCCCCACCCCTAACCAGCCGCACATCAGTTCCATCCCTCCCGTACCCCCCCCCCCCGGAACCCATAGCTGCTGACTAATACTGCTCTAGTTATGCTCATCTGCTGTCTATTGTCTTCTTCACACATTAACCCTCCATTGTTCCAACAGCATGGGGCTTACCACCAACAATGTCCCCTACCCCCACCCCCACCCCACCAATTCTGCACTTCCGAAAACTCACTTTTCTGGTCGGGCTACCACCATCACACCCCTCCACCCCCATCCTACCCCCACCATAATCTCCAACAGAGAAGCACACACCCTTCTCTTCCTTCCTTTTTATGTAGATGTCTGTGACCCCTTTTTATATATATATTTTTTTTTTTGCGTCATCACTTACTCATGCCTGAATCCATAGCAATAATGACCAATCAATTTGATCCTCCTCCTCCTCTTCCTCCTGCTCCTCCTCCTCCTCCCTACACTGACCCTTTCTTCCCCACTGCCAACCACCACACACTGATCTTCATAGTAATTGCTTTACTATCTATCCGCACCTCTACCACCACAACCACCACCATCCTATACCCTGACCTGGTGATTATCCCAAAATATCAGAGTGGAGTTGGTGGTGGTGGTGGTGGCGGTGGTGGGGTTGCAGGATGGGTAGAGAAAAGTGGGTGAAGTAAGAGCTACAAAAGAGAGGGAGGTGAAAGGGGAGAGATAGATAGATACAGAGAGAGAGAGAGAAAGGGACATAGGCCTGTGTCTGTATATGTCTGTGTGTGTATGTGTGTGTGTGTGTATCTGTGTATGCTTGTCTGTATGTGTGCATGTGTGTGTGTGACTGCATGTGTGTATTTGTGTGTGATTACATGTGTGTGTGTGTGTGTGGGTGGGTGTATGGGTTTGCATGTGTGTGTGTGTGGGGGGTGTATGTGTCTCTGCATGTGATGTGTGTCTGTGTGTGAGTCTGCATATGTGCGTGTTTGGATGTGTGTGTGTATACATGTGTGTGTCTCTGTGTGTGCGTGTATCTCTGCATGTATGTATATGTGTGTGCATGCATGTGTGCGTGCGTATGTGTGTGTGTGTGATTTCCCCACATGCCAATCACCAATCAATAAGTTATCATATACAAGTATGATAAATAGTGCTGATTGCCCGACTTTTTGTTATCGCTGATATCTATCAATGGAAGATTAATACAATTAAGAAGCCAAAGGAAGCAAGAGACAGAGAGAGAGAGAGAGAGTGCACGAGAGAGAGAGAGGGGTAGAGAGAGAGAGAGAGATTGAGCAGAGCGGAGACAGAAGGAAATTGAGCTTCTGTGTCGTTTATGGCTTTTCCAAAAGCTTTCTCTCACAACACCGAGTGAAATGGAATAGCTACAAACAGTGATCAAACGCACTTCATGAAGGAGCCATAAGCTTAACTTCTAATTCACAGTATCTACCTCTCTCTCTCTCTTTCTCTCTCCCCACACACACACACACACACACACACAAGAACTCATACGCACACACACTCGGGAACTCATACACACGCACATGAATATATAACATTGATGGTTCTGGGTACTGACAGATATTCACAGATATATAGACACAGCACGGTTCTCAAATTAACAACTTTTGATTCGGGTATTATTCTTTACACTTCAATGGCAAAAAAAAAAAAAACCATATCTCGCATTTCTTTTAAGTAAATTGGAGATGAGAGGGGAAAAAAAAAATTGTTTGGTTTGTCTGAAATAGCAGACAAGTGTCCCTCAAATCACAACTTACTGACTCGAGGAAATTGACATAGTGGCTAATGTGATCCTAGGTAACCGATGACTGCAAAAAAAAAAAAGTTTCACATTTTGGCACAAGGCCAGCAAGTTCAATGGAAGTGGAAATAAGCTGATTACATCGACCCACCAGTGGTCCACGGGTGTTTATTTTAGTGACACTGAAGGGAAGAGAAGCAAAGGCGACATCGGCAGAATTTGAACTTGGAAGATAAAGATGGAGGAAATGCCACAAAGAATCTTCCCAGTGTGCTAACAATTTTGCCAGCTTGCCACCTTAATAATAATAATAATAAATAATAATAATAATAATAATAATAATAATGAAAATGAAAATAATAATAATAATAATAATAATAATAATAATAATAATAACTATAATAATAATAATAATAATAATAACTATAATAATAATAATAATAATAATAATGGGCTACAGCAAATATTCTGCTCAATACCACAGATTTGCTTGTCAGTTGTTTGACCTTAACCAGTTGAGCATGTCCCTTAGTGGCTGACGATATGTGCATCTCTGATCACGAGCAGAAGTAGTGGGGGAGCATCATAGCCATGTGTTGAGAGGGATTCTTTGGGGTTTAATATTTCACCTCTGGAAACATGGGTGTTTCTTTCAACATCCTTAAACAACCCTTATTCAGGGACCGTTTGAGCGGGATGGGCTACTCAACCTGAAGAAAATTCTAACTGGGCCCCACCTGCAAGGTCATGTGCTGTTTATCTTGATATGAGATCACCATGTCGCGCACATATGGTTGTGATGCATGTGCCTGGTGTACCTTTATCAGACGGGTAGTCATGATGGGTATATTGGGCTTCGTATATTTTACCCCAGTGTCACTTTGATGGCATGAACTGCTCTCTCACTCAATAATAATAATAATAATAATTATAAGGCATAACACCAACATGAACGTCCAACTTGTTGTCTCTTGAGGTCTCTGGGTGAGACTTGGAGCAAACTTGTACAAATATAAAGCAAAAGTCAAACATAGAATAATTATAATAATGATAATGGTTTCAAATTTTGGCACAAGGCCAAATGTATATAAATGTATATATACATTTATATACATATATATACACACATATATATGTATATGTGTATATATTATATATATATATATATATATATATATATATATATATATATATACATATATATATACATATATACATATATACATATATGTATATATTCATATATATGTATGTATATATATATATATATATATTGGCCTGGTCGCTTAGCCAGCAGGGTGGCGTCATTCGAAGGCTAAAACAATGTGAACGCATTGTGACCAGCGATGTGTAACAACATCTGATGGTCTGGTCGGTGACGTGATCACGTGATATATATATATATATATATGTACCGGAGTAAACACATAAATGTGAAACAAGGTGGAAAAAAGAGTACTCAAATACCAGTGGTAGAGTAATATGCTTTATTTAAAGCAGCAGAAAATTCAACAAAACCTGTTACTCTGAGTTTCACGTTCCCAAAACTCAGAGTAACAGGTTTTGTTGAATTTTCTGCTGCTTTAAATAAAGTATATATATATATATATATAATATATATATATATATATATATATATGGATTATTTACTCTTCGTCAAACCCACTTTATGGTGTGATCATCATGAAACTTGGATTTTCTGCACCTGAGGAATCCTGATATTGGCCTGGAACCTGGAACCCTAACTTACACCATACCAGGACCTTATATATATGTATGCATGTATGTATGTATGTATGTATGTATGTATAGATAGGTCAATAGATGGATAGATAAATAGATCGATAGATAGATATAGATATATATACATATATACACACACATGAACATGACAGGCTGGCTTCTTTCAGTTTCCATCTACTCAATCCTTGATTGACTCAAGGCTATAGTGGAAATCTCTTGCCTGTAATGTGCCACAGTAGGACTGAAATAGAAACTACATGGCCAAGAAGCAAACTTCTTAACCACACATCCATGTCTGTGCCTTCATATATTTCTATTTATTTTATTTCATGTTTTTTGATTTAGGTATTTCTTCCCCTTGCCAAACGACATAACTGTTTCCAAGAATCTGAGTAGTTACGAAGTAATTACTAAATCGCAAAGAAACTGTTGTTAAGGGCAACAAGCGTAAATTCATGTACAATAGCGGAAGTTTATGATGCTAAATAAATATCTATAATTTTCTGTGGTACCATTGCTGAAACGATGCAAACTCCATCCATTTTAAAGAAGCAGAATAGGTAAGTGACACTACGAAATGACTAGAATGTATCGATTGTGAAAACTGCAGGCAAGAAGGAAGCATGAAATTGTATATATTAAAACCGGAATCATAAAATGGTTAAAGATGTCCATGGCAATAAGTTTCGAAATGCCAAGCACAGCTGTATTTAGGAAACAATACACCACAGCAGGGAATTTACCAATTTATCAATCATATGAGATGTTGATTTATAGTTGGAATATTGTTATTTCTTAATATTTCCTAAGGTTCCATTATTTTACCAGGCTGTATGAAATATCTTGGAGTCTTATTTTTATAGCTGGATACTTTCCAAAGTGTCAAATATTCTATTATAAAAATGAGACACAAATTTTGTCATATTCATGGAAAGTAAGAAGAACAATAAAAATAATAAAAAATTAATAAATAAATAAAGAAATAAAGAAATAAAATTAAAGAAACAAAAACTTCAGCTGCAGAAATGGGAAATTATACCATTTCGTTCGTTCTCAAAAGTATTAGTTGTATTAAAGGAAGAAGTTTCCACTGGAAATTGGAATCTAGTTGGAAACCAATATCATATTTAATCACCACCATCATAATCATCATCATCATCATTTTACTGTCCACTTTACTACGCTTGCACAGGTCACATGAAATTCATTGAAGCAGACAGATCAGCTATAGTTGGATGCCCTTCTTGTTGCCAGCCCTCACCCCTCACCTGTTTCCAAGCAAATGCATATTTCCCCATGGCTTGACATATTTTCATGGAAGAGTGGAAATGAGGGACTCCACTTATATCACAGTGATGGCCACACACACACACACACACACACACACACATACATGTATATAAACTGAAAGAAGCCTGTTGTACGTATGCGTGTGTGTATTTATCAATGAGTGAAGGGAATGGTGCAGGTAATTACACACTACATTTGTTTCAATGCAATCACTAAACAGAAGTTATGTATCTTTAGGGTATTATATAAATATTCAGTGTTCCTTCTCTCTGGATATTTTTCTGCTTGTTTTAGAATTTCTATCTAACTCAACATACGACATAGTGTATTGCACATGTTGATTAATAAACTTTATCAATTGAATATCATCTATTTTGTATTATCTATACAAGCTGTGTATATGCTTGAAGCTAACCAACAATCATTATGGTTCTTATTTTATTTACACCACACACACTAACTTCTTTCAGTTTCTGTCAAATCACTTACAAAGTGCGACTGAACTAAAACCATGCGGTCAAGAAACAAGCTTCTTAACCTTCAGCCATATCTGCACCTAAATATAATACTCACTAATATTAGCCAATGGGGTGTGCCACAATGTGGAAGTAAAGTTCTATTGAGGAGAATAAGCAATCTGGTTTTAATTCACAATTGAAACTATTTTGCTTGGTTTCATATAGCATTGGAATTGGTAGAAGAGATAAGAATAGCATATCACAAAGCTACAGCTCCACAAATTCATGTTCTTGGGTTTGTGTAGCTTAGATTAATCTTTTTCAAACCAAATGGAATTAAGACTTATGGTATTTTACTGCGATAAGAAGTTGTTAGTAAAAATGGATTAGTTATATAACT
>NC_043015.1:50494611-50502111 GCF_006345805.1 Octopus sinensis
GTTATGTGTGTGTGTGTGTGAGTTCTATGTGCGTGTCTGAGCATGAGTGTGTGTGAGTTGTGTGTGTGAGCATGCGTGTGAGTGTATGCGTGTGTGCATGCATGTGTGGATGTGTGCATGCACATGTGCACACACACACACACAACTCACACATGTGTGCGTGCATGTGTATGGTTGTGCACATGTATGCATGTATATATACATGTGTGTGTGAACATGCATTCGTGTGCATGTGTGTGCACATGCATGTGAATGCATACATATGTGTGTGTATGCATGTGTATGTGCATGTGTGTGTATGCATGTGTGTGTGCATGAGTGCATGAGTGTGTCAAGATGTGTGGCCTAGTGGCTAGGGCATTGCGCTTACAGTCATTTAGATTATGGTTTCAAGTCCTGGGCAGGGAGGTGCAGTGTGTTCTTGAGCAAGACACTTCATTTACATTCCTACAGATGAGTAATCCTGTGACCGACCAGCATCCAGTTCAAGGGAAATGTAGGGATCTCAGTCACCTACACTCCATGGGGACTGCATCACCAGCCTGATGGGTCCTGGGGCTCAATACAGATGCACTACTTCTATTACTATATTCTCTCTCCCCACCAACTGGGGTAGCCATGTATCCTCTCTACAGCAAGTCACCTGCAAGGAGGCATGTAGCGTAGCGGACTCATGATTGTAAGATTGTGGTTTCAATTCCTGGACTGGGTGGTGTTCTTGAACAAAACACTTCATTTCATGTTGCTCCAGTCCACTCAGCTGGCAAAAATGAATCCTGCAAGGGACTGGTGTCCCATCCAGGTGGGAAATTTATTCGCCATGGAAACCAGTCCTTATGAGTCAACATGACTCGGGAAGGTAACTTTACCTTTACTTTACCTGTTTCTGTCCCTGTGTCATACCTGAACCTCTCATTACCTGGCACAAACCTACCTCTGTCACTACCAGTCCGCTTCTCAGTTGAAGGGGCCTTGTTTTACAGGTTACTTGGTAACCTCACTGGTGCTGGTGGAACATAAAAAGCGCCCAACACACTCTATAAAATGGTTGGCATTAGGAAGGGCATCCAACCACTGAAACCATGCCAAAACAGAAATTGGAGGCTTTGGTCATACCAGCATACCAGCTCCTATCAAACCATCCAACCCATGTCAATATGGAAAAGGGATAGAAAAAGAAAAGGGTGGTTGAGTATCGGGGATGCTAGAGTGCCAGACTAAAACCCTTACAGTAATAAGTTTTGCCAGTTCATAGTTCTTGAGTTCAAATCCAACTGTGGGGATAAACATTGTTCTTTATCCCAATGGGGTTAATAAACTAACCATCAGCCATATCATCATCATCGTTGTCATGGTTTAATGTCCTCCTTCCATGCTGGCATGGTTGGATGGTTTGACAGGAGCTGGCCAGGCAGAAGATTGCACCATACTTCTGTGTCTGTTTTGGTATGGTTTTTATGGGTGGATGCCCTTCCTAACACCAACCATCCTGAAATTCAATTTGCTAGAAATCTGGTGCATTGTTCTAGTGGGAGAAACCATTTTATAGTCTTAAAATTACTGTAAGCCATTTTCTTCATGGTTTCTGGTTCAATCCCACTGCATGGCACCTTGAGCAAATGCCTTCTTCTATAGTCCCGGGTTGACCAATGTCTTGTGAGTGAATCTGGTAGACGGAAACTGTGTGGATTCCGTCCGCTCACCATCTTTTAACATAGATACTAATAAAGCAATTAATTCTTTCTTACTTTGGAAAAACCCCAGCAATGTTAGGGGAGTGAGTAAGTGAGGGGCATCAACCCCAGTACGTAACTGATATTTATTTTATCAATCTTGACAGGATGAAAGGCAAATTTGAACCCAGAATGGAAGAGCTGGAAAAATTGCTGACAAGCATTTTGCCTGGTATGGTAATGACTCTGTCAGCTTGCTGCTTTGATAAAGAAATCAATGATAATTATTTTTACATTTAGAAGGAAAGGTTGCTGTAATTAAGTAAGAATTGAGTCAGTCAGTTAGCATCAGGATCAACGCTTAGAAGTTTATGAAGACCGAGATTATTAGATGAACAAGTTACTTGCTTCCTAACATGGTGACATGTGTTAGGAGACAAGTAAGTTACTTACTCACAAATCAGAAAAACCTGAAAGCTAAAGATCTGACTTTATTCTGGGCAGAAAGTGGAATATAAAACAGACCCTGTGAGAACAATGTGTCTATGAAAAAAGAGGGGTTTCTAAAGGATACTAATAAAAATATTTTGTTTTATAGAGTGTTATTAAAAGTACATGAAGTTATAATTATTTGTAAAGGAGTAGAAGACAGCAACTGAACAATTCCAATTTAGTTTGATAAGATTTGTAGCTAAAACTACAGGAGACATAACTCTCTTGAATAGCAAGATACATTAGAGAATAATGTACGAAAGATTAGTTTGGAAACAGTAGAAGACAGGAGGTAGCAAAGAATTACATTTAAATACAATGCTGGTTTACCAATTATTGCAAGACAGAAAAGAAGTAGATTCTAGAAGATAATTAACTAGCATTCTTTCTTTTCATCTATGTCTTTGAAACTATTGTAAAGAATTTCAAGACTATAAGCTGCTGGTGTTTCTTTATGCTGGTTGACATTGGTTCTGACTTGATAATCAAATAGAATAGGTGAGGGAAATTAGAAACATGGAAAAAGAGAATTATATTCTAGATTGAAGACAAGTAAAACTGAACACAGTCGAATACTCAACTAAGTTAAAACAGCAGTAGAAGTATCTAACTGATTAAATGAAAGGAATGGTTATGATTAGAATTTAGGGAAGAAAGTATTAAAGAATATGGTATTCAGTTCAATTCAATAGAATTTAAGTTTATTGTTGTTGCACACACAGACATACTGAAAAATGGTTCTAATGGGGGGAAAGTACAATAAATAAGTATACAAGAATGGCTGTAGAATTTCCAACAAACCAGCAAGGCTTTTAAATGTACCAGATGTACAGATATAACCAATACTATAAATCAGCTAAGAACCGGAGATCAAAGAGCAGTTTTGTTTTATTGCGGGTAGGAGGAGAGTAATGAGGATGGAGAGTAAGGAGAAAAGAAGAAGAAGAAAAGGAGGAGGAGGTGCAAGAAGTTGAAGAAAAATGTACTTCAACTTTTTGGGTTGACCTAAATTGACCTGGGAACAATGATAAATAAATAAATGTCATTAATATGAGGAACATTGAACATTGAATTTAACCTTTGAGCATTCGGATTATTCTGCTAAATGTAATTCTGGTTTATACTTTTACTCTTTTACTTGTTCCAGTCATCTGACTGTGGCCATGATGGAGCACTGACTCTGAAGGGTTCTAGCTGAACAAATCGAACCTGAGACTTATTTTTTAAAGTCTATTACTTATTCTATCAGTCTCTTTTGCCAAACTGCTAAGTTACAGGGACATAGACACATCAACACTGGTTGTCAAGCAGTGATGGGAAGACAAACACAGACACACACACACACATACATACACACACACACACGTACACACACAATTTCTGTCTACCAAATCCACTCACGAGGCTTTGCTCGACTCAAGGCTTTAGTAGAAGACACTTGCCCAAGGTGCCCCACAGTGGGACTAAACCTGGAACCAAACTTCTTACACACAGACACACTGAAAAGTGATTCTAATAGAGGAAGTACATACAGTGTTTTGATGGTGTGAATGTTTATTTCTAGAATGACATGGTTGGAGAGGATGTGAGAGGCTGGATGTGGCAGCATAAAAAAGTAGAATATTTGGGTTGAATATGGCCAGTTTAAATGCTAAATAGTTAAATTGTTTCAGGTTCTTGATTAATTTTCTCACATTCTGATTATCCTGTCAAATCTAATGATTATGGATTATCTTGTGACTTTGAGATTTCAAAGATGTGATCATTCATTTTTAGATTGACATTGACGGGTAGGTATGAAAGGCCAGATTTGGCTAGTTTGAACATAAAACAGGTAGAGTATTTGGGTTGGATATGGTACTCCAGAAATGAATATCCTGTGTTTTTTATATCCAGGTTTATGCTGTCCAATGTGAAGGGCCTATTAAAAAAAATTGGCTTGAATGTAAAGGAAATCTGTACAACAGGCAGTGCTCCAGCATGGCCACAGTTAAATGACTGAAACAAGTAAAAGAATAAAAGAATAACAGCTAACAATATCATAATGATTTCAAATTTTGGCACAAGGCCAGCAATTTCAAGGGAAGGTGACCCCAGTACTCAACTGGTACTTCATTTGAAACAGAAGGAATGAAAGGTAAAGTTAACCTCTACAGAATAATGATGATGATGATGATGATGATGATGATGATAATAATAATAATAATGATTTCAAATTCTGGCACAAGGCTAGCAATTTCAAGGGAGGGAGGGAGGAGCAAGTTGATACAACTGGTAGTTATTTTATTGGCCCTGAAAGGATGAAAAGCAAAATCGACCTCACTAGAATTTGAACTCAGAACATAAAGACAGATGAAATGTTGTTAAGCATTTTGCCTGGTATGCTAATGATTCTGCCAGTTCATCATCTTCCAATAATAATAATGATAATAATAATAATAGTAGTAGTAGTAGTAATAATAATCAATAATAATAGTCATAGCCAAAGTAATAGCACAATAACAGTTATGACTAATGTCTCAATAACATATAATTCATTTTTAATGGTGGAATAAACAAGCTACAAATACCAGTATATATAAATTAGGTTAAAACCCCTTCAGATATACAATATTTGAATGCTGACATTTATAGTTTTGTGTATTTCGAACTCTATCATTATAAACAAATTATTTCATGTCTTGAAGTTTCTAAATTCTTTTGACACAAACAAGAAGTTATAACCAATGTTATAATAACAGTTATGACTAATGCTACAGTAACACAAAAATATCATAACTGATGTTACAATGTTATGAATACTGTCACAGTACCAATGTAACAGTTGTAGCCGATGTAAATGTTACCATAGTAACAGTTGTAACCAGTATCACACAGTCTAAAAGGACCTTCTTTAGTCATGAATGACCAAGGGATTGCACCTATAAAAATTACCCTCTGTGGCACAAGCCTCAACATGAATGACCATGGGATTGCACCTAGAAGTTTACCCTCTGAGGCACAAGTCTGGGGAAGGTTGTTTATGGAAGACCAGCAGTCGCACATGCATACCAGCCTCTCCTCTCCATGCCACCGATGTCATCCAAGGGAAAGGCAAGGGCCGATACAGCTTGGCACTTGTGACGTTGCAACTCATTTCTACAACTGAGTGAACTGGAGCAATGTGAAATATAGTGTCTTGCTCAAGAACACAACCCACAGCTTGGTCTGGGAATCGAACACACAACCTCATGATTGTGAGCCCGATGTCCTAACAACAGCATAAAGAGAATTAAACTATATTACAGTAATATGGTAATATGAAAATGTCCCACTGTATCAAAATAACAGTTATGACCAATGTTATAGTCATTCTATAACAATCATAACCAATATCATAACCAATATCATAACAACAATATCATAACCAATGTCATAACAACAATATCATAACCAATATCATAACAACAATATCATAACCAATGTCATAACAACAATATCATAACCAATATCATAAACAATGTCATAACAACAATTTCCTTTATACTATAGGCACAAGGCCTGCAATTTGGGGGTGGTGGGATAGTCAATTTCATCGACTCCAGTGTTTCACAGGTACTTAATTTATCAACTCTGAAAGGATGAAAGGTAAAGTTGACCTCGGCGTAATTTGAACTCAGAACATGAAGACAGACAAAATGTCGCTAAGCATTTCGCCCAACGTTCTAATGATTCTGCCAAAAACCAATGATACAATACAGGAGCACAATAGCAATTATACCTACATCACTGTGTCAAAATATCACTATAATAGGTGTAACCAATGTTAGACGAACATGGTACTAGTTATAACCAATGTCACAGTAATACTATAAAAACGCTATAACAAATCTTGTTGTGTTTAAGGAGAGTCATTAAGCCAGTATTATTAACACACACACTGGTTCAATTCCACTCCTCATGTAGGTAGGTACACAGTTAGTATGGACAGACATGAATATACATACACACACAAGGAGACAGAAACACATGACAATACATACACATCATCATCATCATTGTTCGACCGTGGTCGAGACAATGGAATTTACTATGTTACGCCAGACTTCACGGTCCATCATAGCATTACGGAGATCCTGTTGCTGGATGCCTGTATCCCTGGAGATTACATCAGGGTAGGAGAGTGTGCGCCCTCTGGTGTTGCGAGTAGATGGCTTCCAGAGGAGAAGAGTAGAAATTACTTCTTTTTCAGCTCTACAACAATGTCCAGCAAACTGGACTCTCCTACCTTTCACAAGAGATGACACAGGTGGTAATTTCCCATATATTTGCATTTTGGTTGGATGGCGCCTCCACGAGAGATTTTGAGCTCTCATAAGGAGGCGAGTGTAGGTTCCACACTCCATACATACACACTCTCCACACATAATACATACACACATGGACATATGCATACACATGCATACACAACAGGTGCAAATTCATACACATAGGCACAAACTCATATGTATAGATACACTCAAGCATACACACACACACACACACACACACAAGGAAGCAGAAGTACATACACAAACACATGCAAACACACATGAACACAAACACACAAGCACTCACACACATACAGATGCATGAATATTCAGAAGGAAACATTCATACATACACAAGCACACTGCCATGCACATACACACACACAACAAGGCCTCAAGCAGACAAACGTGGCCTCCATAACAGACTAAGATAAAAGTCACTGAAAAGGTCGCAAGTAACAATGAAAGAGCTGTGACAAACAAAAAAACAAAACACTATGACATATGATGAATGTCATAGTGATACTATAGCAGTTATGACCGATATCACATTAATGCAACAACAGTTATGACCTAAGTCAGAATTAGGAGAAAGTGATTAGTGTCATAGCAACATGTCACAATAACACTATAATAGTTATAACCAATGTCATAATGATACTGTAGCAGTTATGACGCATGTCATAATACTCTAACAGTTATGACCAAAGTCAGAATTAACAAAAAGTGATTAGTGTCACAGTAACATGTCACAATAACACTATAATAGTTATGACCAATGTCACAATGATACTGTAGCAGTTATGATGCATGTCATATTACTCTAACAGTTATGACCAAAGTCAGAATTAACAAAAAGTGATTAGTGTCACAGTAACATGTCACAATAACACTATAATAGTTATGACCAATGTCACAATGATACTGTAGCAGTTATGATGCACATCATATTACTCTAACAGTTATGACCAAAGTCAGAATTAACAGAAAGTGATTAGTGTCACAGTAACATGTCACAATAACACTATAATAGTTATGACCAATGT
>NC_043015.1:50507111-50508252 GCF_006345805.1 Octopus sinensis
TTCATGTTGCATTGTATAATAAAAACACTCAAGGCGGAAAACATTATGCTATAATAATACAACATGTTGCTACTGTATCAAAAAGTTTTATAATTGTTAATTTGGTTAACACCCATGTTCATTGGTTATTTTCTTTGTTATATTCTGTTCCATAGCAAAAATATGAGTTTGGTTCCGTTATTTCTTTCAGTGGTTTCGGAATCAGTAAAATGTGCAATGTAATTGCAAACTCAGTAATTTCAGCTTAAAAATAAATATTGCTAATCTGTTCCACATTGTTGTGTAACTCTTTCACATTTAAACCTACATAAGTACATAAATACACACACACACACACACACACACACACACACACACAACACACACACACACACACACAAAGATAAATACATATATAGACACAAACAGTCATACACATTAAGCACACACAAAGATAAATACATATATATATATACACAAACAGTCATACACATTAAGCATATACACACACACACACACACACACGTACATACAAACTTTCATATACATGTTATGTATATAAGTGTATGTATGTGTGTTTATATGTGTGCATGTGTATATAGGTAGGTATATGTATATACATACATATGTATAGATACACATGCTCATACACATATACAGTGTATCAGTATGTGTGTGTGTGTGTGCGCACACAAATAAAGTATGAATGCACATACATATGTACATATTCTCTTCAAGTGTAATTTTTAATGGAAAAAAGCAGGAATTAATCACCAAGTGACAAGTTACCTCCAGGAAGTGTTAGCAAAGCAACTCGTTCCAATATTGGTTACAATGTTCAAAATCTAACATTTAAAATCAACATCGTATTTTTTTTTGTGTGTCTTTTCTCATCGTATTTCAATTTTCTTTATTTTGTTCATGTATAGTGAACGCTGCACTTTCAAGAAATATTACGCTGCTTTAAAATGTCAGCATATTTAACAGTTGTGGCTGAGTGGTTAAAAACTTAATCCCTAATCACATGGTTCCAGTCCAGGTTCAATCCCCCTGGTGTGATACCTTAGTCAAATGTCTTCGACTAAAGCCTCGAATTGACCAAAGCCTTGTGAGTGGATTTGCTAGACAGAAACTGAAAGAAGCCTGTAGTGTCTTTTATATT
>NC_043015.1:50508352-50510852 GCF_006345805.1 Octopus sinensis
CTGCTTTGGCACAATTTCTATGGTTATATATACCCTTCCTAACCCCAACCATTTTGTAGAGAATACTGGGTCATTTTATGTGGCACCACAGTGAGATCACTTATTCAGGTGTCTGCAGAATAGTCTTAATTGTAAAAATTTCAATTCCTTGGATGATGTAGAAAGATACCTTGATGAATTCTTTGCCATGAAACCACCTCAATTCTGGGAAGAAGGTATTTTCAAGTTAAAGGAAAGATGGAGATGCATTGTTCAACAAAATGGTTCATATTTGGTTGATTAAAAATGTAATGGCAAGTATTTATTGATCTTTTTCTTTCCTTTAAAAATCGGCACAAACTTTCCGGACAACCGAATACCTAACCCAGTGCTTTTCAACATTTTTGCTGGAGTGTGAACCCCAAGGAAACATTCCACTGGCTCGAAGAACCCCTGTGCAATAATTTAATAGTCTTATGCACACATATCTGCACAGGAGAATTAAAAATTACTGCCAATTTTAGAAGTTTTGTAACTTCTTGTGGAACCCCTGGACTGTACTGGCGGAACCCTGGTTGAAAACCACTGACCTAACCCATGCCGGCATGGAAAATGGATGTGAAAATGTTGATGATGATGATGATAATGGAAAGAGACATTATGATGATCACGATGCTATTGCTAATGACAACAACAATGTTACTGATGATGACGATGGTGGTGATGAAGACAAAGGACATGATGACGACTTTGATCTGTAAATGATTCAGACGTAAACCAATTTCTGTTCAGAGTCATTTTGAAATCTAGTTGGTGTATTATCATGAAACAAAGCACAGAATGATCTTCTTTGCAACATAATCACCTCTCACAGACCACCAAAAGAAACTAAACACTAACATTTACCTTTAATTAAATTCCTGGCTCAAACAACTGATTAACACCTGCTCCCATACAAACAATCTTCTTCACAAATGACAAATAACATTGTCTTCGTCAACATCTCAACACACACCATACCAAATGTTATCATTCTTTAGCACATTTAATACAGGGTAGTGCACAAAAAAGTATCCTTGGTTTTCTAGCATGGTGTAAATAGAGAAATGTATTTACACCCAAAAAAAGACCACCCAGCCTTTTGTTTGTAAGTGTCATTGTGCTATTTGGACTGCTTGTAATCGCTGAAAAAAGATGGCGCACTAGCTGACTCTTTGCTATCTTCACCGCATCCTCATCTCATTAGTTGATCATTAGATTGTGTTGATGAACATCTCTGACTTTTTCTGCAAGATGATGTACTCAATAGCAGAAAGAATGCAGGTTGTGGAAGCGTATGTGAGAATAGGTTCTGTCAAACAAATGTGTGTAACAGTATTTACATTATTTACATTTGACGGATATTTGTTTGTTGTTAACAATGTTTTGGTTGATATACCCTCCAGCCTTCTTCAGGTGTCTTGGGAAATTTCGAACCTGGGTTCTCGTTCCTAAGGTATTTTTCAATGTTATTATTATTGGTATAGCCACAGGCTACTAACCCCAAGTTCAATGCTAGGCAGTGACCTCAATAATAATAATAATAAATACTTTCTAAGTAATCTCAAGGTTTAAAACAAACATAATTTTTTTTTTTTAGACATCCACTAGTACAACACCAAAAAAAACCAACCAAATATATGGCACACTAGGCATAACAACGTGAACTTCCAACCTGTTGTCTCTTGAGGTCTCTGGGTGAGACTTGGAGCCAACTTGTACAAATATAAAGCAAAAGTCAAACATAGAATAATAATAATAATAATAATAATGATAATAATAATAATAATAATAATAATAATAATGACAGCAATATTGAAAAATACCTTAGGAATGAGAACTCAGGTTCAAAATTTCCCCAAGACACCTGATGAAGGCTGGAGGATACATCAGCCAAAATCTGTGTTAACAACAAACAGGATGAGGACAAATATCCGTCAAATGTAAATAATGTAAATAATGTACATAATTCCATAATAATGGAAGGACAGATAGATGGACAGATGGAAGGATGGATGGATGGACAAATGAGCAGATAGATGGACAGATGGAAGGATAGATGGATGGACAAATGAGCAGACAGATGGATATATGAACAGACAGGACAGATAGATGGACAGATAGAAGGATAGATGGACAAATGAGCAGACAGATGGATATATGAACAGACAGGAAAGACAGATATATAAACAGACGGAAGGACAGATAGATGGAGAGATGGAAGGATGGATGGATGGACAAATGAGCAGATAGATGGACAGATAGAAAGGCGGACAATGAGACAAAGAAATGGGTACTAAATGTAATTCAACTGTGACCATAAATTCATTGCAGATGTTTTTGTTTGATCATTTTGGCAAGATGTAGAACATTTCCTTGACTCTATGGAAACAGACTAATATAGTTTCTCTGTCTGTTTAAAAATAAACTCTTAACAAAGCCATTGTTATGAGTAAAAGCAATAAAAAGATCACTTCACTTC
>NC_043015.1:50515852-50523352 GCF_006345805.1 Octopus sinensis
TATCAGAAAATGAAAGAAGAATCCTGACTAGGCCAAGTGTGGAGATAACAAGCGAAGCTTTTTGTTTCTTCTTAGGAAGGTAATTTTTGTGCAGTGAAAATCTTGTAACAGTGAGAATAACGTTTGCAGTAATTTCGGTAAAAAAATTTCTTATTATAGGTCATTCGCTTTTGTTTTCATAAGAAAGGAAGAGAGAAGGAAAGAAATGAAGAAGAAAAAAAGGGAAGAAAATGTGAATGGAAAAGGAAGGAAGGAAGGAAGGCTTTTCAGCTGCTAATTAAAATGAGTTGAGAACCTATAGTTCAGAAAGAAGAGATAAAAAATATTTGTAAAGCTAACGAGCCAGTGAAAGAATTTTTTTACATCTTTTGTTTATAATCTGCTAGAAACAACAACTAAATCTTCCTTCACATCATCGTTACTATACTAAATACAGTGTGGCTCGATAAAAGATGGTAAAGCCATGACTAGAACACCTTGCGATTGGACTGTAAGGTGACCAAGGGCTAAATAACAGCTAAAATCTCCCTAAAATTACATTCTCTTAAAATGGGAACCTGTTAGATAATGTAGCCTTAGATTTACAGTTTGGGAAACAGAAGACAAGATCATCACAAGTGGAATGCCTGATCATAGAAATCCTGGATGATAAGTGGCCTAGGGCTAAACAAATATTAAAATATCCCTCAAATTACATTCTCTTAAGATGAGGAAATGATAAAGGCTATGATGAACGACCACGGAATTGCACCTGGAAAGTTTCTTTCCGAGGCACAAGTCCAGGTAAGGTTGTCTATGGAAGACCAGCAGTCGCACATGCATATCAGCCTCTCCTCTCCATACCACCGGTGTCATCCAAGGGAAAGGCAAAGACCGATACAGTTTGGCACCAGTGATGTCATAACTCATTTCTACAGCTGAGTGAACTGGAACAACATGAAAAATAAAGTGTCTTGTTCAAGAAAACAATGCACAGCTCAGTCCAGGAATTGAACTCACTACTTCATGATTGTGAGGCCAATGCTTTAACCACTGAACCAAGTGCTTTCACCATAAGGTAAGGACCTATTAGATAATGTAGTCTTAGAACCACACTTTGGAAAACAAAAGACAGGATCATCACAGGTGGAATACCTGATCACTGAGATCCTGGCTCATAAGTGACCTAGGGCTAAAAAGTTACATCAAAAATCTGACACAAATCACCCTCTAGTCTAGGCATTCTTTATTCTTTTCTTTTATTTGTTTCAGTCATTTGACTGTGGCCATGCTGGAGCACTGCCTTTAGTTGAGCATATCAACCCCAGGACTTATTCTATGTAAGCCTGGTACTTATTCTGTTGGTTCTCTCTTGCCGAACCACTAAGTTATGGGGATGTAAACACACCAGCATAGGTTGTCAAGCGATGTTGTGGGGGAGGGGCGAAACACAGACACACAAACATATACATACATATATATATGTGTGTGTGTGTGTGTGTGTGTGTATATATATATATATATATATATATATATACGACAGGCTTATTTCAGTTTCTGTCTACCAAATCCACTCACAAGGCTTTGGTCGGCCCGAGACTATAGTAGAAAACACTAGCCCAAGGTGTCATGCAGTGGGACCAAACGCAGAACCATGTGGTTGGTAAACAAGCTACTTACCACACAGCCACTCCTGCACCTATGGGCAATGTTTTTTAAGAAATGAACTGAATGAGATATGGCTCATTATCAGACAAGCCCACACTATGCAAAAACTACAGCCTGGTCCAGGAATTGAACTCACTACCTCATGATTGTGAGCCCAATGCTTTAACTACTGAACTTTTTTGTTTAGGGATGCCATTCAGGAAGTCCAGCAGACTGCAGGTTGTTCCTGCTCTAGTCCCTTAAGACATGAAAGACATATCAGACAATGTAATTCTAGATTTGCTATGTCTGAGATACAGAAGATAGGGTGGTCATGGTTGGAATGTCTCTGATCATAAGTCTGCACAATCAGGGTTGACCTAGGGTTAAACAACAAAAGCAAAACTCTCTAAAATCATACGATAGTTTCTTAAAGTGAGAAGTACAATACTTATTTCTTTATTGCCCACAAGGGGCTAAACATAGAGGGGACAAACAAGGACAAAGGGGTTAAGTTGATTATATTGATCCCAGTGCATAACTGGTACTTACTTTATTGACCCTGAAAGGATGAAATGCAAAATACCTATTTCTTTACTGTCCACAAGGGGCCACACACAGAGGGGACAAACAAGGACAAACAAACGAATTAAGTCGATTGCATTTATCGACCCCCAAAAGGATGAAAGGCAAAGTCAACCTCGGCGGATTTGAACTCAGATCGTAAAGACAAACGAAATACTACCAAGCTTTTCGCCCGGCATGCTAACGTTTCTTATTTCTTTATTGCCCAAATGGGGCTAAACATAGAGAGGACAAACAAGGACAGACAAAGGGATTAAGTCGATTACATCGACCCCAGTGCATAACTGGTACTTAATTTATCAACCCTGAAAAGATGAAAGGCAAAGTAAACCTCGGCGGAATTTGAACTCAGATCGTAAAGACAAACGAAATACCGCCAAGCTTTTCACCCGGCATGCTAATGTTTCTTATTTCTTCATTGCCCAAATGGGGCTAAACATAGAGGGGACAAACAAGGACAGACAAAGGGATTAAGTTGATTACATCGACCCCAGTGTGTAACTGGTACTTAATTTATCAACTCTGAAAGGATGAAAGGCAATGTTGACCTTGGCGGAATTTGAACTCAGAACGTAACGGTAGACGAAATACCGCTAGGCATTTCGCCTGGCGTGCTAAAGATTCTGCCAGCTCGCCGCCTTCATAAAGTGAGAAGAACAATTCTATAATCTAATCTCAAATATGCTATGTCTGAGATATAAAAGATAGGATGGTCACAGATGCCATGTCTTTTAACCAAAGCTGACCTACAACAACCAAATAAAAGAAAAAAAGAAAAGAAAAAGAAGACTCAAACTGCACCCTACTGTCTTAAAACAAGAAGGAACATTTGATATTATAGTCCTAGATAAACAATGTCCGGGACAAAAAAAGAAAAAAAATATTTAGTCACTTTCAGAGCATCTTTGATCATGGAGATCAATGAGAATTGACCTGATGCTAAAGAAAAACTACCGTTATCACCACCACCACCACCATTGCCACTGCTGCCACCACCATTACCGTTACCACCACTGCCACCACCAACACCACCATCGCTGCCACTCCTACTATTTATACTAAAAAGATTGTAAGAAGAAACGGAAGGCTTCCTTGGAATTTTAGTTGTTTCATGTTTTCAAATGGCTTAATATTAGTTTTTACTCTTTGACAGGTTCCCAGAACAGCGAAGAACTTTGGTATTTCCACTGATATAATCTCATTATATTCTAAGACACAGACAGAATACTGAATAACCAACATACTTTATATACAGCAAGAGAAGCAATCAGTCAAACATATTGATTAAATAAAAATAACTTAATTCTAATTAAAACAGGTTCCTCTCAAGTATATCATTAGGCTAGTCATTAAAACTGAACAAGACAGCACACTGTTCCTTATTAGGTCACTAAGTGTGCCATTTTGCATTCTATATTAATTAATGTTTTTTTTTTCTTTTCTTTTTTTATATCTTCCGGTTAACCTACGATGTTGTCAAATAATAATGTTGCTCAGAATTTATTGTGTGTAATAAATTACTTGCATCGGTCGTTAGCTGTCAGGACACTGCATCCTTCAGAAACACCATGCCTACGCACCTATTCCTCTTCATGGCTCTATTACCATTCACTATTCTATCATTCTATCATTCTGTGTTTTATTCTGTGTACTGTGCATGTATCTCTAGCTTCTTTTCCTGTCTTTCTTTGCTTGACTTATGGTTTCTATCTCATCATTTAACCTTTTCCAACAAGTTGTAGTGTACCTGACCACACTATACAATAAGCTGCTGCTGCTTCTTCTTCTTCTTCTTCTTCTTCTTCTTCTCCATCTTCTTCTTCCTCTCCTCCTCCTCCTCCTCCTCATTAAGGTGGTGAGCTGGCAGAATCATTAACACGCCAGGAGAAATGCTTAGCGTTATTTCGCCCATATTTACGTTCTGAGTTCAAATTCCACTGAAGTCAACTTTGTTTTTCATCCTTTCGGGGGTCGACAAATTAAGTACCAGTTACACTCTGGGGTCATAATCGTCGTTAAACGGCTGTTTTCCATGCTGGTATGGGTTGGACGGTTTCACTAGAGATCTGGAGAGCCAGTGGATGCGCCAGGCTCCAATCTGATCTAGCAATGTTTCTACAGTGGGATGCCCTTCCTAACACCAACCATTCCAAGAGTGTAGTGGGTGATTTTTATGTTCCACTGGCACAGGAGCCAATCTGGGGGTACTGGCAAGAGCCACATTTGGTTGGTGCTTTTTACGTGCCACCGGCTTGGGAGCCAGTCAGGAGGTCTTGGCAATGAACACATTTGGATGGTGCTTTCTACGTACCACCGCACAGGAGCTAGTCTGGGGGTATTGGCATCAGCCACATTCGGTTGGACTTTTTTATGTGCCACCAGCACGGGAGCCAGTCAGGCGGACCTGTTATTCACTTTATAAGCATATACATACATACACACAGACAACACACACACACACACACATACACACACACACACACATATACATATATATATATATATATATATATATTCTTTTATTCTTTTACTTGTTTCAGTCATTTGACTGCAGCCATGCTGGAGCACCACCTTTAGTCAAGAAAATCAACCCCAAGACTTATTCTTTGTAAGCTTAGAAATTATTCTATTGGTCTCTTTTGCCGAACTGCTAACTTACAGGGATGTAAACACACCAACATCAGTTGTCAAGCAATGGCAGGGGGACAAGCAGACACACAAATACAAACATACATACATACATACATACATACATACATACATACATACATACATACATACATACATACATATATATATACACACACACACACACACACACGATGAGCTTCTTTCAGTTTCTGTCTACTAAATTCACTCAGAAGGCTTCGGTCAGCAGCCTGAGGCTAAATATATATATATATATAAAGGGAAAGTTTACGAAAATAAACAAAAGACGAAGGCAGGTGGAATACGAACAAACAAATGTATTAGTATAGCTCTCAGGAATAGAAAAAGTCTTTTACGTTTCGAGCCTATGCTCTTCGACAGGAAGATACACAGAAAAAAACAAGGAGAGAAAAAAGCGCGTGTAGTAGCTAACGATCTAATCATGGAGTCCTGACTTCGGACAATGGTCAGACACAAGAAGGACAGTAGGGGAGATAACAGGGTCAAGTGACTTCCAATATATATATAACCCGGAACCTTGTGGCACACACCCATTCCTGCACCTATACACACACACACACACACACATCTATGTGTGTGTGTGTATTAAATATAATTATCAAAACATATTTTAAAAAACCATTATTTATGTGAAATCTCACAAATAAATGCGAAATAAAATGAAATTAAAAAATAACATGCAAATAAGAATGAGCTTCACCATATCCTTATGTATTTGTGTATTTTAACGACTCCCTTCTAATATCAATAGCTTTAATTAGTAAACAATGAAAATATCAGAGCTGAAATAAATCAATTAAGCCAATTTTTCTAATCAATATTAGTTCTACAGAGATAAGACGACATGAAGGGATCAAACTGCTAAATCTATTTCACACTACGCAAAGTATGTAAAATACACATAGTAATGATGCTGACAAAAAATACCGCTACGCAGCTGCTCAAACTACTAGAAATAGCAGCCAAATACTACTTATACAGGGTGTTCAAAAAGTCTCTCCACGGTGAATTTTTTTCTCCGAGATATATTTCAAAACATGTGTAGAAGAATCACTTATGTATTGAGAATGAAGGACAGCACTTTCATCACCTCTTATAAAGATTTTTGAAATCTTGTACATTCTAACATATTCCTTTTTTCAGTCTTATACCATCTTATAAATATCTATTTTGCAATAAAATACTTAGTGCGGAGAGACTTTTTGAACACCCTATACGACATACTACTCTCTTTCTTTCTGTCTTTTTACTTGTTTCAGTCATTTGACTGTGGCCATGCTGGAGCACTGCCTTTAATCGAGCAACTCGACCCTGGGACTTATTCTTTGTAAGCCCAGTACTTATTCTATCGGTCTCTTTTGCCAAACCGCTAAGTGGCGGGGACATGAACACACCAGCATCGGTTGTCAAGCAATGCTAGGGGGACAAACACAGACACACAAACATACACGCACACACACATATACATATACATATATACAACAGGCTTCTTTCAGTTTCCGTCTACCAAATCCACTCACAAGGCTTTGGTTGGCCTGAGGCTATAGTAGAAGACACTTATCCAAGGTGCCACGCAGTGGGACTGAACCCAGAACCATGTAGTTCGTAAGCAAGCTACTTACCACACAGCCACTCCTGCGCCTATATTTTTCTCTTTTTTTCTTTTACAAAAAGGACATATTGGATGATGTAGTCCAAGGTATGACATTCCTGAAAGATTGTGTCCTGAGATCTCTGCTCATCATTCAGGTCTACATCAGAACTAAATGACTGGGTAGTAAAAATGTTAAGCTTCTATTTAAAAGGTATTTTTTTTTCATCTTTCATTTATCATTTACTTGTTCTAGTCATTGGACTGTGGCCATACTGGGGCACTGCACTGAAGGGTGTCGTCAAACGAATCAACTCCACTACTTATTTGTTAGTCTGGTTACTTATTTTATCGGTCTTTTGCTGAACTGTCAAGTTATGGGGACGTAAACAAACCAACACCAGTTGTCAAGCAGAAGTGAAGTACAGACATACACACACACACACAATAGGCTTCTTTTCAATTTCCATTTACCAAGTCCACTCACAAGACTTGGGTCAGTTCTGGTGCCACACAGTGGGACTGAACCGGAAACCTTATGGTTGCAAAGCAAGCTTCTTAACCACACAGCTATTCCTGCATCTCTAGAACGACATTGATTCATGAAGTCCTAGTTATTCCATACAAGATGGAATGGTCACATTTGGAATATTTCTGCCAGGATTGAGCTAAGCTTAAACAACAGAATAGCAAGAATTTTTATTCTTCTTCTATTTCTATTTAATTACAATTTTACCAAAGAACCTTAGTCTGTCTGTGTGTCACAGGTGCAGGCATGGCTGTGTGGTAAGAAGATTGCTTCACACTCATGTGGTCCTGGGTTCACTCCCATGCTACAGTACCTTGGGAAGGGTCTTTGATGATAGCTCTAAGCCAACCAAAGCTTTGTGAGTGGATTTGGTAGATGGAAACTGAAAGAAGCCCATCATATATGTGTGTGATTATGTCTTTGTCCTCCACTATTGCTTGACCACTGATGGTGGTTTGTTTATGTCTACATAACTTAGCAGATCAGCAAAAGAGACCAA
>NC_043015.1:50528352-50548352 GCF_006345805.1 Octopus sinensis
TATACACATATACACACATATATATATTTAGATACAGATGGTGGATAACAGGACCGTAATCTGCTTTCCTGCAGACTGTAAAAGTTACATAACCAATATATTAGAAACGCTGTCAAAGTTAATCAGGAAGATTTAATTAATATTTATATTAATAGCAAAATATTTGAAAAATAAATAAATAAACGAAGGCATAAATACATAAATAAAACCACCCCCCCTTCACACAAACGAGGAAAATAAATTAATCTGCTAGAAGAATAACGTGAGAAGTAGAAAGATTAATTCCATTATTATAGCTCTCAGAAATGATTTCCATGGCAACAAGAGAACAGTACAGTGCATAAACATATAAATATATATGAGTGTGTGTGCATGTGTGTGTATGTGTGTATGCGTGTGTGTGTATTCATATTCATATGCCCGTGTACATATATGTGTGTGGTTGTGTGTGTGTATTTATATGTGTATGCTTGTGTATATGTGTATGTATTTATATATGTATGCTTGTGTACGTATGAGTGTGTGTGTGTGTAAGTGTATGCATGTTAAATATAAAATCATGACGACAACAAATTGGTTTATATATATATATATATATATATATATATACACACACACCACATATATAGGTGTAGCTGTGTGGTTAGAAGCTTGCTTCCCAATCACATGGTTCTGGGTTCAGTACCATTGTGAGGCACCTTGGGCAAGTTCTTTCTACTGTAGCCTTGTGAGCAGATTTGGTAGATGGAAACTGAAAGAAGCCCGTTGTATGTGTGAGTTTGTGTCTTTCTATCTGTGTCTGTAACTCCATCACTTCTTGACAACCTGTGTTGGTGTGTTTACATCTCTGTAACTTAGTGGCTCAGCAAAACAGTCTGATAGAATAAGTACTTAAAAATAATAAGTCCTGGGGTTGAATTGTTTGACTAAAATCACCATGATGGTGATGCTCCAGTATGGCCACTAAAACTAGTAAGAATAAAAGGATATATGTGTATGTGTGTGTGTATATGCATTTATATATATATATATATATATATATATATATATAATCATCATCATCCAGCGTTTTAAATCTGGGTTTTGTCCCCGTTAATGGGTGTGGCTGGATCTACCTCAATGCCATAGTAACCATCCTCACACCATCTTACCCAGTTTAGGGTGTCCTCCTATTTTCAAGCCAACTCTCCCAATCTCCACCTCCACCTGTCCCCCCTACCTTCTCTTCGGTCTACCTTGCTTTCGTGTTCCATTTACCTCAAACACAATCACCCTCCTCAGAACATGCTCCTCATCCCTCCTCAACCCATACCACCTTGCTCCATTCGCCCTTGCCAACCATTCCACTGATTCCTCCAACCCCAGCATTCCCATCAAATCCTCAGTCTTCCTCTTATTATTAAAGCTACAAAAACACCAGAAAAGTATCACAAAAATCTGCTACTCAGAGTTTCATGTTCCCATTCGTTGTACAGTTTAGCTATATATCTATAGCTATATATATATATATAAAACTATATATATATATATATATAATATATATATATATATAGTTAATCCAAACAAGAAAACTAAAAAAAACAAAAAAAAACACAACAACCCGAGGACGTGGAACAAATAAAGTATTATTGGACGCTCAGGAAGAAGGAAGAAGGAGGGTTTAACGTTTCGAGCGGAGCTCTTCGTCGGAAACATAGGAGAAGGAAAGATCCCGAGAAGGGAAGACAGAGGAAATATATATATATATATATATATATATATAGATATATATATAATATATATATATATATATTATACATATACACACCCTATTTTACATTTGATGGATATTTGTCCTCATCTTGTTGTTGTTAACACGTTTCAGCTGATGTACCCTCCAGCCTTCATCAGGTGTCTTGGGAAAATTTCAAACCTGGATTCTCATTTGTAAGATAGTTTTTGATGTTATTATCATTATTATTATTATTATTATTATTATTATTATTATTATTATTATTATTATTATTATTTTATTCTGGTCACTACCTGGAATTAAATTCGCTCTTAATCACTATGCCACGGCATATGGCATAGAGGTCAAGTGCACAAGCTACTTACTGCAAGATTCCAAGTTCGATTCCAGGCAGTGACCTGAATAATAATAATAATAATAACATCAAAAAATACCTTAGGAATGAGAACCCAGGTTCGAAATTTTCCCAAGTTCCTGATGAAGGCTGGAGGGTATATCAGCCGAAACATTGTGTTAACAACAAACAAGATGAGGACAAATATCCGTCAAATGTAAATAATGTAAATAATGTAAATAATGTACATAATTCCTCATCTCTTAAATATAGAACTGTACATATAGCCTGTTCATCAGACAGTTTAGCTATATATATAGCTAGAATCTCTACAATTTCTTCATTAAAATTTTGGTAAAATCTTTGCAGTCTAATTGAAGGAACTCATCCCAGAAGTGACTCACAAAAACACTAGCTGTATTTCAATGCTATTGAGCTTTGTCAATGATGTATATTCACAGTATTTGCTTAGAACGAAAATGTTTAATTAGATAAACTAATTAATTAATTCACTGTTTCCCATAACTAGTTACACTAGGTAGCTCTTCATTTCCAATTAGATAAACTGTATAATTAATTATGTAACTAACTAGCAGTACTATTAATAATTAGTTTAGCCCTTTAGCATTCTGATTACTCTGTCAAATATAATGCTTAATTATTCTCCACATTGTTTTGAATCAATCATGTATGATCTCTTAGCTTCAAGATTTTGATGATCTGATTGCTTATTTTTAAGCTGACATTGTAGGGTAGGTATAAAAGGTCAGATCTAGCCTGTTTGACCATAAAACAAGTAAGATATTTTGGCTGGATATGACTAGATTAACTGCTAATTGGTTAACTAGCTATTTGTATCCCTCTTAATTAACTGAACCAACTAGCTGCATTTCTTGTTTTCAGTTCGTTAAACTAATTAACTAATTAGCTGTGTCCCTCATAACTGGACTTACTAGCTTCACTCATCATACCCAGTTAGCTGAAGTAGCTAACTAACTGTAACCTTGATTAATACTTAGATTAATATGTATCTAGACTCACTTCTTATAATTAGTTATCAAAATCTTCGCATCACTTACCAAGTTCTTTGTGCGCCGCTCTCTGGCTATCTATCTGAGGCTTTATATAGCTAAGGTGCGGCCTCACCTGGAATTTGCATCACCGGTCTGGAACCCCAATCTTGACCAGGATATTAATCGTCTGGAAACCGTTCAGTGACGTGCAACCAAGTGAATACCCTCCATCAGGCATTTGCCATATTCTGAACGCCTTACTTCCCTGGGCATGGACACATTGAAACTCCGACGTCTGGCAGCTAACTTGGCAGACACCCATAAAATTATCAACCATCTTACTAACAATAACTCTGAGCACCTTTTCAAACTCCACCTGTCTAACACCTGTGGACATATTTACAAAGTCAGAAAACAGCACAGCTTCCATGACTTTCGAAAACATTTTTTCATGCTAAGAGTTGCTGAAACATGGAACAAACTGCCGGCATCAGTTGTTAGTAGTCGGAGCACTGCATCCTTCAAAACTTCCATGCTTACTGAGATTCGCCAACACTACACCTGATTTTCTTCCCTCCATACACACATGCAAGCATGTATCTGACTCATACACTGTTCACTTCCCAGACATTTGTACATTACTGCATATGCTTTATATGCACTTTTGACAAGTTATGGTGCACCTGAGCACTGTATACTATAATTTCATTATTATAATTATTTGTCTGCAGACAAGATATCTCAAGAACTGCTGGATGGATTTGGATGAAATTTTCAGGAATGTTTGGTGTCATAACTAGCATGAATTGATTAGAGAGCAGTCAAGTTTATTTCAGATATTCTCATTTTAAAAATCATGTCTGGCTAATCATTGAGAGGATGTTGGTTTTGCCTTGGCAGAGATTAGTGCTCTCTGAGTGCTTTTATTATTATTATTATTATTATTATTATTATTAAAGGTGATAGGGTGACAGAATGCCAAACATGCTGGGCAAAATGTTTATTGGCATTTCATCTGTCTTTACATTCTGAGTTCAAATCTCGCCGAGCTTGACTTTGCCTTTCATCATTTCAGGGTCGTTAAAATAAGTACCAATTAGACATTGGGGTTAATGTAATCAACTAGTCCCCTCCCTTCAAATTTCAGGCCTTATGACTTATTATTTAAAATACATAACACGTAACTAAAAATAACTAGCTATTTAACTACACTCTACATAACTAGTCGTCTAATTACACTCCACAATAATAAGACTAACGAGTCATCCAACTGTACACTTCATAATTAGTTATTTAACTACACTCCACAGAGCTAAGCTATGACTGTGTCTGCCCACCTCATAACCACATAGACAAACCCATCCACATTTTCCACTAACCGTTACAAAAACAAAAAAAAAGAGTAAAGTAAATTAATATATTTTAGTTAAATTAGAGTGGAAGAGACCTCTTTCTAACTATAAATATTAATTAGATGGTGTTGATAACTAAATCTGTCCCTCCCTCTCTCTCTCTTTCTCTCCTTTCAACATCCCAACAATTTTCAAGAATGATGACATTACGTGTGAACAACTAGAGAAGAATTAATAAAAAAAAAAAAAAAGAAAAGTGTAAGTCTCTACTAAACCATGTAATTAAATGTCAGGGTGGGGTAGTAGAGGGTGAGGGTGGGGTATAAAATATCATTAAAGAAATCATTGATGGTTGTATTTAAAAAAAATTTTTTTTTTTTAGTTATTGATGGGTTTTTTTATTTATTTATCTATTTACACCGTTATTAGAGTTTTGTTGGAAGTATCTGGAAGAATGCTCATAAATTAAGATCAAGAGAAAGGCACTTTTTTTTTGTTGCTTTTCAAAGCGTTACTGTGTGTGTATGTATGTGTGTATGTGCATATGTATATGTGTGTATGTATGTATGTAAATATGTGCATGCATGCGTTTGTGTGTGTGTGTGTATGTGTGTGTGTATGTGCAAAAAGCTTGCACATATTCTTGTATTCTTTTATTTGTGACAATCATTTGACTGTGACCAAGCTGGAGCACCGCCTTTAGTCGAACGGATCAAACCCAGGGCTTATTCTTTGTAAGCCGAGTATTTATTTTATCGGTCTCATTTGCCGAACCGCTAAGTTACCGGGATGTAAAAACACCAGCATCGGTTGCCAAGTGATGGTGTGGTGACAAACATAGACACACAAACATTTAGGTTTCAGATCTATGAGTAATAAGGACCAGAGTATACAAAGCCTATTTAGGTAGGGACGTTTGTGGTACAGTGTAATATCTTTACACAAACTTTTGCAGGTACAAAGTATTACCATTGTATTTCTTGAAATTTTCAGTTAAAATCAATAGTTTAATTCTTGTCCAACATCTTAACCAAAGTAAATAGATGACTCATCTATGTATTTTAATCTTAACGTGGGGCCCATCAACCATGGAGGTTTAGTAATGGCCATACAATGTACACATGTGGGTACGACAAACTAGTTCTGCTGATCTTTGTGAATGAAGCTGGATACTCTGTTATGAGATAAGACTGTCCTTATCTCAAGATAAGAGCATCTTAATTTTTTCCCCTTTTCCTTCTACGAGCTATTTTGACATGCTGTTTATTTTGACATGCTGTTTATTTTGACATGCTGCTTATTTTGACATGCTGTTTATTTTGACATGTTCTTTATTTTGACAAGCTGTTTATCTTGGCATGTTCTTTATTTTGACAAGCTGTTTATTTTGACACGTTCTTTATTTTGACATTCTGTTTATCTTGACATGTTCTTTATTTTGACATGCTGTTTATTTTGACATGTTCTTTATTTTGACATACTTTTTATCAGTTATGGGGGATATATTTCCGTCCTACCTTTCTACCACTGACATTCACAATGGCTATGAGGATAAGAATTAATAATCCTTTCTTCTATAGGCGCAAGGCCTGAAATTTTGGGGAAAGAGGCTTGTCAATTACATTGACCCCAGTATGTAACCAGTACTTATTTCATCGACCCTGAAAGGAGTAAAGGCAAAGTTGACTTCAGCGGAATTTGAACTCAGAATGTAACAATGGACGAAATTCCAGCCACTAAGCATTTTTCCCGGTGTGCTAATGATTTTGCCAGCCCACTGCCTTAACGAGGATTAATAACGACATATATCTTCTCTTAAGGGGGTGATTTGGCAGAATCATTACAGGATCAGATAAAATACCTTACAGTATTTGTTTCAGATCTTTGCATCTTGAGTTCAAATATCACTAAAGTAAACTCAAGTTTTTCATGTTCTTATCCTTCTGGGGCTAATAGAATAAAGAATCAGTCTAGGAGACAGATCAGCAGAACTGCTGGAGTGTTTGGCTAAAAATTCTTTGTTCAAATTTGGTTGCTAATGTTCCGAGCACTGAGGCAGGTGGTGTGGAGAACTTGTTTGCATGTAAATGACAAGAAGGCGTTGCGTAAGAAATAACCAAAAGAAGACAAAGGGAAAATATTTTTTTTGCATTCTACTCTGTCATGTCTAAGACAACAATATTTGTGGTGAAGGTCACCAGAAGACATTCGTTGATCTGCTGACACAAGGCAGGAAAAATATCGTTAATAAAGATTTGGTTTTTATTTCTAGCAGGTTCATCAATCATGTAGGGACTCTGAGAGTGTGTATGTGTCACAGAAGTAAAAATGCATATGAGAAAGATTGTGCACCCTGTTGTGTGTGTGAGTGTGTGATAGAGAGGGTGGGAGGGAGGGAGGGAGGGAAGGAGAAAGTGAGAGAAAGAAAATTAGAGAGAAAGAGAGGAGAAAAGAATAAGACAGACAAGGTGTATGTTTAAGGTGTATTTGTGTATGATTGTGTGTGTGTGTGAGAGAGAGAGAGAGAGAGAGAAAGGGGACAGAAAGAGATGTGAGAAAGGGGAAGAGAAACAGAGAATGAGAGAGAAAGAGGGAGAAAGAGAAAGACAGACAATGTATGTGTATGAGATGAGTATTTGTGTGTAAAAGGAAGTGTGTGCATTATGATTGCATGTATGAATACATGTGTGTACATGTGTGTGAGTGAGAGAGACAGAGAGAGACAGAGAGAGAGACAGTGAGAGAGACAGAAAGAGAGACAGAGAGAGACAGTGAGAGAGACAGAGAGAGAGAGACAGAGAGAGACAGTGAGAGAGACAGTGAGAGAGAGAGACAGAGAGAGACAGAGAGAGACAGTGAGAGAGACAGAGCGAGAGACAGAGAGAGACAGTGAGAGAGACAGAGAGAGACAGTGAGAGAGACAGTGAGAGAGACAGTGAAAGAGACAGAGAGAGACAGTGAAAGAGACAGAGAGAGACAGTGAGAGAGACAGAGAGAGAGAGACGGAGAGAGAGAAGGACAGTGAGAGAGACAGAGAGAAACAGTGAAAAAGACAGAGAGAGACAGAGAGATAGTGAGAGAGACAGAGAGTCAGACAGACAATGTGTATCTATGAGATAAATGATTCTGTATGTATGTGTGTGTGTGTTCAGAGAGAGAGAGAGAAGACAAATAGAGAGCAAGAGAGACAGAAAGAGAGAGAGAGAGAGAGCATAAATCTGAGATGTAGAGTGTGAAGTGAGTGTCTGAATACCAGTTGTTTTAGACAGGAAAAGAGAAGAGGAAAGAGAATCTAAGAGTGTTTGTAAGTTTATGTCATAAGCATTTATTTACTTATACAAATGTATGAATTATGGATGTACAATATATACACAAGTGTGTGTGTATGTGTATATGAGATCTACATACATGCTAAGTACATAACATATACGAATGTACAACATACATGTATATGTAAATGTGATATGTATATATATATGTGATATGCATACATAATACTATATATATATTGTGGAGGCGCAATGGCTCAGTGGTTAGGGCAGCGGACTCGCGGTCATAGGATCGCGGTTTCGATTCCCAGACCGGACGTTGTGAGTGTTTATTGAGCGAAAACACCTAAAGCTCCACGAGGCTCCGGCAGGGGATGGTGGTGATCCCTGCTGTACTCTTTCACCACAACTTTCTCTCACTCTTACTTCCTGTTTCTGTTGTACCTGTATTTCAAAGGGCCGGCCTTGTCACTCTCTGTGTCACGCTGAATATCCCCGAGAACTACGTTAAGGGTACACGTGTCTGTGGAGTGCTCAGCCACTTACACGTTAATTTCATGAGCAGGCTGTTCCGTTGATTCGGATCAATCAGAACCCTCATCGTCATAACTGACGGAGTGCTTCCAGTCCCATATATATATTTGGAGGCGCAATGGCCCACTGGTTATGATTCCGACACCAGGCGTTATGTGCGTTTATTGAGTGAAAACACGTAAAGCTCCACGAGGCTGTGTGGTAAGAAGCTTGCTTGCCAGCCACATGGTTCTTGATTCAGTCTCACTGTGTATTACATTGGACAAATGTCTTCTGCTAGGGCTGACCAAAGCTTTGTGAGTGGATTTGGTAGATGGAAACTTAAAGAAGCCTGTCATATATATATATATGCATATATTTGTGTGTGTGTATGTGTGTGTTTGTGAGTGTGTGTGTGTGTGTGTTTCTTCCCCACCTTCACTTGACAACTGATGTTGGTGTTTGGTGTGTTTACATCCCTGTAAATTAGCAGTTCAGCAAAAGCGACTGATAGAATAAGTACCAAACTTTAAACCAATAAGTTAGGGGACTGATTCACACAACAAAATATTTTTGAAAGCAGTACCCCCACCCCCAACATGGCTGCAGTCCAATGACTGAAACAAGTAAAAGATATAAGATATATATGTATGTATGTATGTATGTATGTATGTACGTATGTACGCATGTATGTATGCATGTATGTATGTATGTATGTGTATGTATGAATGTATATATGTATGTATGTATGTTTGTGTGTATATATATATATGTGTATGTATGTATTCATATATAAATATTGTTGCTATTATTTTTAAATGTCGTATGTCCAAATGCTTTTTTTGGTCAAATGCTTTTTTTTTTTCAATATTTATTTTTGTTTGCAATAACCGGTTCTTTTGGTCAAACTCTCATATCTTCAGCTGCTTCCGATGCCAAGATATGAAAATTGCCAAAGTGTAGTACAACGGTTTAGTATTTTTCAAAGGTGTAGGAAGTTTCACATACGACAGATATGTAAAAAATATTTCTAGCTGAAAATATCATACAAGCATGGAGTTAAGATTTTATTCATCCAACAAAGTACTATTGTTAAGCTGAAGCTGTTACTAATGTAAAAAGAAATGGAATGGTGAAACTACTTTTCCATCTTGTGAAAAAGCAATATTTTGGATTTATGACAGTTTTGCATAATGGCAATGATATGTAAATGTCGAATGGTGAATATGAGTGCTCAAAACTACATTGGTGGTTAGAATTTCTTTATTTGTGAATTAAGGCTACATCTTAACATGAAACTAATTCACAAATATATATATATACATATATTTAGTGAAGGGAAGAAATGGAGCCGAACGAAGATTCTACAAAATTCCTTTTTATTATTTTCTACACATGTATAAATATATAAAACTTCAATTATCCGCGCTAAAGCACGGGGGCGAAACCCCATGGTCGTAACCTCAACCGTGTCTTTTCTGGTGTGATTTTTGCTACACAGGTATCGGTTAAATTTTGAATAATCCGTAACAAGATAATTCATTTATCCATTTCATTAAATATATATATATATATATATATATATATATACAACTTATAAGTTGTTTATAATTTTAACCGTAAAGGTATTTTAATATGCTGCCACATTTCTTGATGGAATTTTTTTCTGTAGAGAAAAAAACTTCATCCTATATTAGTAGTATATATATATATATTTGTGATACCTGTGCCGGTGGCACGTAAAAGTAGTGATATCCATGCCAGTGGCACGTAAAAAGCACCATCCGAATGTGACCAATGCCAGTGCTGCCTTGACTGGTGTCTGTGTCAGTGGCACGTAAAAAGCACCCACTAAACTCACGGAGTGGTTGGTGTTAGGAAGGGCATCCAGCTGTAGAAACACTGCTAGATCAGACTGGAACCTGGGGCAGCCTCCTGGCTTCCCAGACCCCAGTTGAACTGTCCAACCCATGCTAGCATGGAAAACGGATGTTAAATTATGATGATGATGATGATGATGATGATGATGATATATATATATATATATATACTCTTACAAATATCTGAGTTAATGAAATGTGTATAATGCAAGAAGCATATAGGTATATCTGTTAGAAACAAGAGCACTCAGAGAGCGCAAACCTCCACCAAGGCAACACCAATTTCCTCTCAACGATTGGTCAGAGATGATTTTTAAAATGAGAATATCTGAAATAAACTCAATTGCTCTCACAAAGGAGAATACTAAAAATGAACCCGGCCACTAAGTGGAAAAAAACAGAAAAATAATCCAGAATCCTTGTCCGGTATCAGATTGATCCTAAAATCTAATCAGTTCATGTCAGTCACGATGCCAAGCATCCCTGAAAGTTTCATCCAAATCCATCCAGCGGTTCTTGAGATATCTTGTCCACAGACACACAAACAAACATGACAGAAAACAATACCTCTGCCTTTGCTAAGCCAGAGGTAATAAAAGAAAATGTGTGTATATGTGTGTGTGTGTGTGAATTTATGTGTTTCTGTGTATGTATGTGTGTGTCAGAAAGAGGGAGAGAAAGAGAGAGAGAGAGAGAGAGAGAGAGAGAATGAGAGAGAAAGAGAAATAGGAGAGAATGTGTGTGTGTGTATATTTATGAAAGCCAAGAGAACAGGAGTCAAAGAAAATGGTAAAATCTGAGACAGTGCAAGTGTAAAGGAAATCATATATCTCCTATAGTTGTCATGGTTTCTTAATACTTGCAAAAAGTCTAGCAATCTACCCAGACTCCAACCATGTGATGGTCGCGACACCCTCAACATAAATAAACAATATATATAAACAGTTATTTTCCTCTCAAAAGTACATTCCAGAATGGTATGCTGATGCCACAGATACTTTTGATTCTAAAGACAGGAATGCTGACTTTTGGCTACTGCAGGAAGTTTACATGTTAATAGGGGGTGGAGATGGGTAGATGAAGGTACCAGATAAATTCTTCAGGAAAAGAAAGAGAGTAAGGCTCTACAGATGGAAACTTGTTACTTGTTACAAACACAAGAACTAGAGAAAGAAGGAACTAGAATTATGCAATTAGTTGTATAGGAATGGTTCGTGAAAGACTGAAGAATTACAGCATTTGGTACTGTTAAGATATCGGTAACTGTCAAAATGCTAAAGTTACAACTTTAGGGATCCTATCAAAATACCGATCATCGTTACTACCACCACCACCACCACCATCACCACCACTGCCATCACAACCACCACCGCCATCATCATCATCATCACAGCCACCATCCTCACCATCACAACCACCACCACCAAAACAACTACCACCACCACCATCATCATCATCATCATCACAGCCACCATCCTCACCATCACAACCACCACCACCATCACCACAACCACTACCATCATTATCATCACCATCACCATTACTATCATCATCATCACTACCTCCACTATTACCACTCCTCTCACCAGCACCACAACCGCCGCCACTGCTGCCACCGTCACTACCACTGTAACTTAACGAGTACCCAAATGTAATTATATTTCCCCAATGTGACTACCATCTTGCTACTGATGCTTTTAGACTGACACTCAAGGAATTTAGGATTTAAAAATGAAATAGAGAAGGAATAATAATAATAATAATAATAATAATAATAATAATAATAATAATAATAATAATAATAATAATCTGTTTCAAGTATTCCACATTGCATTATTTTTTTCTTCAGCAAACTTAATCACAACAGACAAATATAGCAGCCACATAAAAAGGAGGAAAGGTGATAACCAAAGTTTGGGGAGTGGAATCTTCCATCAAAGAATGGAAAGTTCTGCTTGATATTTTAGTTCCTTTTCTCTGAGCTAAACCAATCTACCACTTTTATTCCCTTTTTTTTTTGTGTTTTTTTTTGTTTTTGTTTTTTATCAAACCAAGTTTGGTTGTTGTTTTTGTTGATCTTTTAGCAGAAAGCCAGCTCCATTTGAGCAGACATACAATCTACTGAGACTATCCTATCTTTTATTCAAATATGCTTTCCAACCAAATGGCTTTGGGTTCAGTCCCATGGTGAGCAACTTGGGTAAGCGTCTTTTAGCCCTGGAACAGTGGCAGCTTGTGTATAGGCACTGTGGAATTGCAGCACTCAATAACATTCAATATTATCAGTCCTTTTTTCTTTAATTCTTTCTTTATACTTGTACATTATATAATCCTTAAGCTTCATGTCAGTAGCCATCCCCTAGTTTATGAAAAAAATACAAAAATCCTTGTATAGAACTGTGTGCTTCACAGTTCCAGTGATGCAGTGTTTGGCTATTGTGCACATGCTCACATGTCTGAGATAGGAAGCTTCATGCTAGGGAGAGAGAGCACTGTCTTTCACACAGTGCTGATCCTGGTGTGCTGGTGAAAGGTAGTGTTTCTTTTTGAGTCCACCTGTGTTGTGCTTAAAAATCAATTTATATTCTTGAATGTGATAAAGTGTAGAATTAGATTATTATCCTGCTTCCAGCTACAGTGTTGCTAACAGGATTTGAAAAATAGGGCAGATTCCCTTCACCCCCTTAGTTTTTGATTTAGTGAGGATTTTTTAAAAGCAAGGGGGAATTTACGGCAATGTTCAGTGAACAAATTAAGCACACTATCTGGCAGTGGCTAAAACGCAAACCAATCAAATTTATGTATAATTTTTTTTATATGTTTGTTTCTATTTACACAATATTAAAACAATGACTAAAAATTTTCTGAAGCAACACCCCCCACTAATTTTATCTACAAACGACCACTACCTTGGACTGAACAAAGCCTTGTAAGTGGAAGAGTAGATTTGGTAGACAGAAACTGAAAGAAGCCTTTTTATTAAAACCTCCTACTGTCCGTTCTGAGGATATCCTCCACCACCATCTCCCCCCTCTCTCTCTTTGTGATACTATCTTTCTCTTTACTTCTCTCTCTCTTTTTCTCTCCTCTCTGTTCCAACTGGGGTAGCTAAGTATCACATCACCAAGAAGACACCTATCTCTATTCCTCTATTATAGTTTAACCTCTCATCACCTAACATAAAGTAACCTCCCTCAATACTATTCTTGCTCCTGGACAAAGGGCCTCTGTCTTGCAAGTTACTTGGTGACCTCTCTGGTGCTGGTGCCACATATAAAGCCTCCCATTACACTCCTTTAAGTATTAGGAAGGGCATCGTCATGTTTAAGTGTGGTACTTATTCAATTGATATCTTTTGCCAAACTGCTAAGTCACAAGGAACATACACAAATCAACACTGGTTGTCCAGCAGTGGAGGGACTAACACAAAGATATGGAAACCGCCACCCCACCTCCCGTACATACATACAGAGTTTGTCTGTCAAATCCACTCACAAAGCATTGGTCAGCCTAAGACTATAGTAGAAGACACTTGCCCACGGTGCCATGTAGTGACTGAACCCACAAGCTTACCATTAAATGAGTAAAATTAAAGATTAATTAGTAATCTCAAAACAGATCCCTACCCTGCCATTTCATATACACTTGTAATTCATCCCCTACATTAGGTACCAAAGGGTTCTCCACTCCTGAAAAAGAAGCTCCCTTATGATACCTGTTAAAGCATTTTTACCACTTCTGTCTTGTAATTCTAGTGATTATGTTCTTCAGACAAATATATTGATCTCAAGTTTTGGCACAAGGCTAACAACTTTGGGGGAGGGGCAAGTCGATTACATCGACCCCAGAGTTCAATTGTTACTCATTTTATCGACCCCGACATGATGAAAGACAAAGTTGATCATGGTAGAATTTCAAATCAGAATGTACAGACAGACAAAATGTCACTAAGCATTTTGCCCAGCAAATGGTTTTGGCAGCTTGCCGCCCTAAACTTCAGACAAATATGTTAAAAAGAAACTCTTCAATTGCATCCTTTAAAAAAAAAAAAAATGCTTTTATTATTGAAATCTGTTGAGTAGTCGAACCTTGACCATTTTTACAGAGAACAGTGCCAGCTAGAATTGCTGACTATGCTAACACAGCATCAGGCATTCGCTATTAGTATTACAGATTTCCTGAGAAACCACATGGTTTTAACATTTCTAAAGCCACATCAGAAGAATTTAGCTTTCATCTTGAGAACCAGCAGTGAGAACCTACTTCATTTTTGAAATACAATTCTCCGTAATTCTTAATGAGTTAGCAGGTCACTGCCAAAGGTCTGTTCGCTAATATAGCTGTGCCAAGATCAGGGAAATCTTTCCAGGCCATTAATTGGCACCAGACATCCTTGGATTTAGGGAAATGAAATTAAGAAATGGTTCAGCTAAGAATCAAACCGGCATCACATCACACATTGAGTTGGTTCTTTGATTCTTTGACAGGTGTCAAGGCATTATTGGACAGTGACCATACTGGGACGCAGGGATGAGCACTTTGTTCAGTCATTCCTTCCCAGAGTTTTGGCTCAATGGAATTCCCTTCCTGCAGACATCGACCAACAGAAATTCAAAACAAACATTTAATTTTACTAGTTTTGCAAAGGTTTCAAAGCTCGTGGGCACCATCTCCAACTCCTCCTCCTCCTACTACTACTACTGCTACTACTACAACTACTACTACTACAACTTCTGCTACTACTACTACTACTACTACTATTACTACTATTACTACTACTGCTACTACTACTACTACTACTATTACTGCTACTACTACTACAACTACTTCTGCTACTACTACTACTACTACTACTACTACTACTACTACAACTACTACTACTACTACTACTACTACTACTACTACTACTACTACTACTACTACTACTACTACTACTACTACTACTACTAATAATAATAATAATAATAATAATAATAATAATTATAATAATAATAATGGTTTTGAATTTTGGCATAAGGCCAGTAAATTCAGGTGAGAGATAAGTAAAAAAGCAGGAAAAATAATCCAGAATCCTTGTCCAGTACCAGATCGATCCCAAAATCTAATCAGTTTGTGAAAACTATACCTCTGCCTTTGCTAAGATGGAGGTAATGATGACGATGATGATGGCTGCGATGGCAGCTGCGACGACGACAAAGACAATGATGAATTTAAAGAAATAAAAGTTAAAAATTTATTCTTTATTTCAGATATTCAATCCAATAGATTTAAATAATGGTAAGTATTTCCTTTTCATTTTTGTCTCTTAATTTTCATCATTATATAATGACAAAAAAACAGTAATTAGATGTAATTAGTATACATTCATATATCAGTTGTTATGACAAATTCTCAAATAGTTTTGCATTGACCCTCCAAGAAGTAATGTTAACTCAAAGATATATTTTCATTTTGAAATAAAGCAGCAGAGACAAATAAATAATGAAGTAAAACCAAAGTTAATTAACATCTATCTAATTCATTATTTATTCCTTCATTATAAGCTTCGTTTAAACAATTTCTTGTTTGTTATGCTCAACAACACAAAGTTAGCCATTTCTAAATACGTCTGCTGAGAAATTACCAATATGTTAATTATTTATTAACACTGGCGCTGGTTTAGCGTGTGGTAAGAAGATTACTTCTGAACTTCATGATTCCTGGGGGAAAGCAAAGTTGATGCCGATAGAATTTGAACTCGGAATATAAAGCTGTCTTTCACTATAGCCCCAGGCTGAACAAAGCCTTGTGAGTGGATTTGGTAGACGGAAACTGAAAGAAGCCCATCGCGTAAATATGTGTGTTTGTGTCTGTCCCCTACCACCATTTGATAACTGGTGTTGGTATATTTACATCTCTGTAACTTATCAGTTCGTTTAAATAGAACATGTATCGAGGTCGATTCCTTTGACCAAAATTCCTCAAGGCAGTGCTCCAGCATGGCCACAGTTCAATAACCAAAACAAGTAAAAGATAAAAGATAAATTGAAAGATACAGTTCTATATTGAAGAGATGAGGAATTATTTACATTTGACAGATATTTGTCCTCATCTTGTTTGTTTCAGCTGATATACCCTCCAGCCTTCATTAGGTGTCTTGGGGAAATTTCGAACCTGGGTTCTCATTCCTAAGGTATTTTTCAATATTGTTGTCATTATTATTATTATTATTATTATTATTATTATTATTATTAGGTGGCACGTAAAAAACACCCACTACACTCGCGGAGTGGTTGGCGTTAGGAAGGGCATCCAGCCGTAGAAACACTGCCAGATCTGACTGGGCCTGACGAAGCCTTCCAGCTTCACAGACCCCAGTTGACCCGTCCAACCGATGCTAGCATGGAAAGCGGACGCTAAATGATGATGATGATGATGATGATTATTATTGTTGTTGTTATTATTATTATTAATAACGAGCGAGGAGTGAAGGGGGGTGTCCATGAAATTCTTTGTCTGTCCACCTTGCATGTAATTTCTTTTGACCAGTTTGCTGTAGGATAGGCTCTTAAGGAGGTACGCATCAAGGCATTCAAACAAGGTGCTCACTTGATTTGGGCTCTCCTCAGTGGTGTGTAGATGCTTAGCAGATCAGCTTCAAGGATACGCTTAAAGACTCAGTGAAGAGTTTGGAAATCAACCCCGACATCTGAGAAGCACAAGCATAAGACTGCCCCACCTAATGAAACTGCACCAGCAGAGGTGCCACCTCCTAAAGAAAATGCAGTCCCAGCAGACCACCAGTGCCTGACCTGCAGCATGGCCTTCTGTGCATGCATCAGACTGATCAGCCAAATCTAGATGCACAGTGTCTCATCTTCTCCTACCATGTGACGTCCTTGGGGATCGTTGACAATGGCAGATCAACTAATGCAGGTGTAGAGTGGTATGATATAATGTAGTGTAGTGCAACTGGAGCAGTGCAGTGTGGTGCAATAAAGTATGGAGCAATGTGGTTTGGTGCATTGCAGAGTGCAGTGCAGTTCTATGGAATGCACCTTGGGGTAGTGCAGTTTGTTACAGTGCACTTCAGTGTAGAGAAGTGCAGTTTGGTGTGGTGCAGTTTGGTGTGGTACAGTTTGGCACAGTACAGGTTGGTGAAGTGTACTTTGTTGCAGTGCACTGCAGTGTAGAGCAGTGCAGAGTGGTGGAGTATGGTCCAATACAGTTTGTTACACTGCACTTTGGTGCAGTACAGCTTGGTGCAGTGCCGTATGGGGCAGTGCAATGCAGCGTAGAACAGTGCAGAGTGGTGCAGTATGGTCCAATGCAGTTTGTTACACTGCACTTTAATGCAGTGCTGTGGGGGGCAGTGCAATGCAGTGTAGAGCAGTGCAGTTTGTTGCAGTACAGCTTGGTGCAGTACTGTGTGGAGCAGTGCAATGCAGTGCAGTTTGTTGTAGTACAGCTTGGTGTTGTTGTAGTACAGCTGTGTAGAGCAGTGCAGTTTGGTGAAGCATTTTGTGGTGTAGTGTTTCATAGCAAATACCATTGTGTGGTGTATGTAAGTATATATGTATGTATGTATGTATGCATGTATGTATGGAAATTACATATTAAGTCTTTTACCTAATATGTTACGCGTTAAACTTATCCTCCAGGTCTATCTAATTGTACATTTGTTTGTCATGTGTGTGTGTGTGTGTTTAGCAATTATATGTTAACTTCACTACAACTCACACATGGACAGAAACAGACATATTCACGCATTTCAAAACAAAGTAACAAATGAATAAAACAAAACAAAACAAAACTAACATCTGCATCATAACATTTCTACAGAAAGATATATCCCCCCCCACACACACACACATAAACACACAGACACATATATATATATACACACACATGCACACATAAGTAATACATACATACATAGATGCATACATACACATATATATATACACACAATTGCACATTTATACACACACATATATGCACATAAATTTATAAATATATAAACACATACACAAACATATATATATATATATTATACATATATATATATAATACATATATATATACATATACCTATATACATATACATATATACATATATATATAATATATATATATTATATATATATATATATATATATACATATATATACATATACCTATATACATATACATATATACATATATATACATATAATATATATATATATATATATTATATATATATATATATATATATATATATATATATATATATATGTATATATATATATATATATACACATGCACAATATGTTAGAGAGAGATAGAGAGAGAAGTGGAGATAGAAAGTTTAACAAAATATAAGAATAAAGCAGAGCTTTACTATTTCATGTCTCTCTTTGCATGTTTAAAAAAAAAGAGAAAAAGTCCTTTTCAAAACGTTTTTACAATCAAATGTTCTTGTTGAAGCCCAAAGGCTCCAGTAAAACTGTTTCATTCTGTGCATTTTTGAAATTGTTAGCTTTTCCAAATCTGTTTATATAATGTCATTTTGTTATAACACGATGTTTCTTAGATGCCTCATAATTTACAAGTATACACACACACACACATATGCACACATATTGGAGACGAGGAGAAGGGCGCTAAGCCCACAACATTAGAAGCCCCTAAGATGAAATTTGTGAGGTTGAACGAGACCAATTTCGTTAGTAGCAACCCTGAACATAAGTCATCATCATCATCATCATCATCGTTTAGCGTCCGCTTTCCATGCTAACATGGGTTGGACGGTTCAACTGGGGTTTGGGAAGCCAGAAGGCTGTACCAGGCCCTTTCTGATTTGGCAATGTTTCTACGGCTGGATGCCCTTCCTAACACCAACCACTCCGAGAGTGTAGTGGGTGCTTTTTACATGCCACCGGCACAGGTGCCAGACGAGGCTGGCAAACAGCCACGATCGGATGGTGCTTTTTACGTGCCACCTGCATGGAGGCCAGGCGAGGCTGGCAACAGCTATGGATGGTGCTCTTTAGGGTTAGTGGAGGATTGAAATTTGTTTAGGGAGTGCAACTACAGGTAAATAAATTTTAACAGATAAGGTCGATTTTTTTCAGACTTAATATCATAACACAAATATAATAATGGTTTCAAATTTTGGTACCAGGCCAGCAAGTCTGGAGGAGGTGGGGAATCAATTACATCAACCCCAGTACTTTACCGGTACTTATTTTATCAACCGTGAAAGGATGTAAAGCAAAGTTGACCTTGGCAGAATTTGAACTCAGAACATAAAAACGAACAAAATGCTGCTAAGCATGTTATTTAGCTTGCCAACAGGTCTCTCAGATAGTTGCCTTAAATGATGATGATGTTGATAATAATAATAATAATGATAATAATAATAATAATAAATGCTTTCTAATCAATGTATCAATACCAGCAGATGACAACGTGTCTCTACAGTATAGGCACACACCAGAAAAGGTCACAGAAAACGAGAAAGCAACCATACTCTGGGATATGCCAATACACAAAGATAGAGAAATTAAGGGCAACAGACCAGATATAGTTGTCAGAGATCATGAAGAAAAAAAATGCTTTCTAATTGATGTATCAATACCAGCAGATGACAACGTTTCACTAAATGAAACGGAGAAACTTTCAAAATACAAAGACCTGGAAATAGAGGTAACTCAAATGTGGAATCTAAAAAGAGAAACAATTCCTATCATAGTAGGCGCATAAGGTATGATAAAAAAATATTCAGACAAATACATAACAAAAACACCAGGACTTACAAATTTATATAACATACAGAAAATTGCACTACTGGGCACTGCACACATCCTATGCAAAACACTTTCAATTCAGTAACCATCAGGGCATCACAAGAAATCACAGCACATACCCAAGACACACAGAGCTG
>NC_043015.1:50550852-50558352 GCF_006345805.1 Octopus sinensis
TCTCAGAATATCTTCCTCTTGCCATCCTGTCCCACAGACACGCCAAACTACTTCTTGTGTTATTTTTACATTGTCATCTTACACTAACCAATGGTGTCAGCTGTCAAAGCTTGCAATGTCTTCAATTCTGACATTTACAATCTCCTACACTTTTAGCAATCACCATCAGTAGATTGTCTTGTTGATCAGTACTAACATCTGTTGTCATCTGAAGGGGGGGGGTTATGTTGGTTTTTAATTTCTTTCTGGATCTTTCTCTCATTCTTCGTCATCAACCCCCCCCATTCCACTTCCGTTTTCACAACCTGATTTTTTTATTTCAATCTCTCTCTCTCACACACACACACACATGTCCAACTCATTCACAATTTTTTTTGTTTGTTCGGTTTCTTTTTTTTTTACCTTGTTATTTTACAATTATCGCCAATTGACTTTAAATAGCTGATTGAAGTTTTAGCCCAAATAACAAATGAACAATCAAATGTGTGTGTGTGTATTTGTTTGAGTGTGTGTTTGCTTGTGTGTGTGCATGTGTGTGTGTGTGTGTGTGCATATATTTGAGTGTGTGTGTGCATATATTTGAGTGTGTTGGCATGCATACGTTATCAATGCACCTGAGAATGAAAGGCTTCCATTATGTCTTTCGGGTTCTATCTCTCATTTTTTTCTCTTAGATCTGAACTAGCATGTTGAATGTATACAATGAGAAGTGTGTATGTGTGTGTGTGTGTGTGTGTGTGTAGTTAAAAGGAAAAATGAGAAGCAAATGCCAGGGAATTTTATCAAGAAGCTGTACTACATAGGGAACCAATAATCATGGTCGAGAAGCGATGAGGCACAAACCTTTTGGCATGGAACCAGGAAGGAAGCAAAAGAAATTTGGAAGGATTCAACAATACCAAAGCATCCTTTGCTTTACTGTTAGTCATTTTGCAGGTCTTAGACTGGAACTGTTCCAACTGATGATGGTGCTGGAGGTGGGGAAGAGTATTTTTACCGAATTCTATAAGCAAAGTTCTACATCTCCACTGGTGCAGTGTAGCTTCTGTTTGAGAAAAATATATTTTAGGGTTTGAAGGTTGTATGGGTTTTGATTCTGTGCAGAATAGTGAGATCTGAAAACACACATCTAGAAAGGGGTCTTTGTTCTTTAATGTTATTTATCCCTCTAATTTGTCTGAAATTGTTCTATGTCAGCTAATCTCTTCAATTAAGGTGCTTCATCTCTGACCTGAGTGTCTCAAAGGGTCAGAGGGTATGGTACCACAAGAAGATGCGATGTGTGCTGCTTTTATTAGGGAGCAATAGCTTGTATACATTGATTTGTATTGATTGATTCATGAGCCATCAATACAATAGGGAGAGGGAAGCGATATTAACGGTTGGATAAGGAATAAGGTTTAGGTTTGGAAGTGAAAATGAGGTGGCAGAGAATTTGGTGAAGGGGAATGTCTACAGGTCAGTAGTGCATTTATTTATTTAATTACTTTAATGCTTTCATTACCATATTTTTGTGGCGTTAAGAAGGGCCTCCAGCTGTATAAAGCAATGCCAAATCAGTTTAGAGTCTGGTGCAGCCCCTCAGCTTATCAGCCCTGGTCAAACCGTCCAATGGACAATGGATGCTAAATGATGATGGTGATGTTGATAAATGACTCGTTAAGCCAAGTGAAATCATAGATGTGTTTGTTGCCAGTGTCATGCAAATGGCACCTGTGCCAGTGGAACGTAAAAGGCACCCATTATACTTTTGGAATGGTTGGTGTTAGGAAAGGCTTCCAGCCATACAAACCATGCCAAATCAGACTGGAACCTGGTGCAGCTCTCTGGCTTACCAATTCCAGTCAAGCCATTTGACTCATGCCAGCATGGAAAGCAGACTCTTTTACTTGTTTCAGTCATTTGACTGCGGCCATGCTGGAGCACTGCCTTTAGTCGAGCAAATCAACCCCAGGACTTATTCTTTGTAAGCCTAGTACTTATTCTATTGATCTCTTTATTTTCTGCCAAACCGCTAAGTTACGGGTACGTAAACACACCAGCATCGTTTGTCAAGTGATGTTGGGGGGTGGGGTGGACAAACACAGACACACAAACATACACACACACACATACATATATGCGACGGGCTTCTTTCAGTTTCCGTCTACCAAATCCACTCACAAGGCTTTGGTAAGCCCGAGGCTATAGTAGAAGACACTTGCCCAAGGTGCTACACAGTGGGACTGAACCCGGAATCATGTGGTTGGGAAGCAAGCTACTTACCACACAGCCACGATGATGATGATGAGGAGGAGGATGATGATGATTATGATGATGATGATGATGATGATGATGATACTGCTTTTGAAGAATTTAGTAAAAAAAATAGTATGAAACTTCGATGGAAGGCTTTGATTTTGATCACTTTAACCCTTTTTTTATCATATTTCTGATATTTCTGTTGAAATGCACTAATTTTGTTTCAATTCATTTCATAACTAATGCAGGATTGCTTAAAATAACTTGGTCATTATTTATTCGGTGTGGGGAAACAAATTAACGAGGAATCTGATGCAAGATTTCAATTTAGATAATTTAATTTAGGTCATGGAACCAGGCATGGTCAGTCTCAGGCTGATTGGTATCAAGAGAATTAAGCATCTCTGTAAAGCTTAGAAGCCATGATAAACTGGAGAAAGGGGATGAAAAGGGTAATGACCCCCATCGGTCATGAATGACCAAAGGATTATACCTAGAAAGTTATCCTCAGAGGCACAAGTCCAGGCAAGGTCGTGTATGGAAGACCAGCAGTCACCCATGGATACAAGCCACCACCTCCTCTCTACACCACTGATGTTATCCATGGGAAAGTCAAAGGCCGATACAGCATGGCACCAACAACGTCGCAGTTCATTTCTACAGCTGAGTGAACTGGAGCATCATGAATAATGAAGAGTCTTGCTCAAGAACACAAAATACAGCCTGATCTGGGAATCAAACTCACTATCTCATGATTGTGAGCCTGACACTTTAACCACTGAGCCATGTGCCATCATAAGGTATATAATAACACTTACACACATAAAAAAAGGAAGGAAGGCATTGAGAAGTGGAAATATAAGAAGTGGTTGTGTGGTAAGTAGCTTGCTTACCAACCGCATAGTTCTGGTTTCAGTCCCACTGTGTGGCACCTTGGGCAAGTATCTCCTACTATATCCTCGGGTGGATTAAAGCCTTGTGAGTAGATTTGGTAGATGGAAACTGAAAGAAGCCCAACGTATGTATGTGTGTGTGTGCATGTGTGTGTGCATGTATGTGTGCATGCATGCATGCATGCATGCATGCATGTATGTTTGTGTGTGTCTGTGTTTGTACCCCCAACATTACTTGACAACCAATGCCGGTGTGTTTACTTAGTGGTTCAGCAAAAGAGACCCATAGAATAAGTACTAGGCTTACAAAGAATAAGTCCTGGGGTCGATTTGTTCAACTAAAGCCGGTTCTCCAGCACGGCCACAGTCAAATTAAGAGAAATTCTTTTTATTTTATTTGTTTCGGTCATTCAGAATGAAACAAATAAAATTTCTCTTAAATTTCGTTTTGGATTTGGTTTGTAAGATTCTTTATGTGAGTTTGTGTGTTGAAGCGTATTCTGTTGTGTCTGGGGAGAGTCATTCTCTTTTGGTGAATGTGTTAAATTATAAGGCACCAAAAGAGAATTACTCTTCCCAGACACTACAGAATATTCTCTTAAATAGTTTTATGGCTTTCTTGAATTGAAAGATCTTACTTAACCCTTTCATTACTGTATTTATTTTGAGATACTTTGTGTTTCTTTCAATTACTTTGAATATAACAAAGAATTTAGTAAAACAACTTAGTTATCATTCAGCTAGTGTTAGGAATATAAATTGTGACTAATGTTTGGTGGAAGATTTTAATTCAAAACTTATGAAAACAAGACATTTGTACTACAGAGCCAGAGCTGGTTTCAGCCAGGTTGGTACCGAAAGGGTTAAGAATCGTTTCTCTATTATATATTTTAAGCCTTTTGTCACCATATTTCTGTTGAGATGCTCTGTGTTTCTTTCAATTAATTTTAAATATAACAAAGAATTTAGTAAAATAACTTAGTTATCATTAAGCTAGAGTTAGCAACATAAATTGTGACTAAGGTTTGGTGGAAGATTTTAATTCAAAACTAATGGAAACAAGACATTTATACTCAGAGCCAGAGTTGGTTTCAACTGGGTTGGTAACAAAAGGGTTAAGAACTGGTGGATTCTTGAAAATATATTCTAACAAAATAATTTCAACTAACTTGAGTAGTCTAAGATTTTTTAAATGCCCACTCTCTCAGACATAGAGTTTTTGGGGTTCAAAAAAATAAATGCTATCAGGTTTTTGAATAATCTTTACAAGATCATAAAAGTGATTCCATACAATCTGTTTATGAAAGAATATAGTTCAAAGGAACAAGGTCGGTTCACAAATGACAAGTTCTTTGTTAACCTCTTGCTATAAAAGTAGGTGGCAGTACTTAATGGTTCAAAGAATTTAAAATAGCAGTGTGTGTGTGCACGCATGTGAATGCATGTGTGTGTGTGTGTGTGTGTGAAAGAACAAGAGGAAGTTAGAGAGTAAAATAGAGAATTCTAGGAGACACTTGAGAACCGAAAGATGTGGTGGAACGCATGACAGCTGAGTAAATATATTTAGTTTGAGCATGAAGTGAACTGATCTCTCTTAAGATGGCATTTTTAATGTTATAAATGGTATTATGAAAATAATTACAATGATTACAAATATTGTAATGTTAGCAAGATCTTTTTTTTTTTTTTCCCTGCTTTAATATTTTGATATTTTTCGGTATTTTCTCTATGAAAAAAAGAAAAGAAGAAAATAGAAAATTTTTCATTTGGGGTTTTTTCTTTTGGGTTTTTTTTCTTTTGGTTTTTAACTGAAATGAATAAAGAGAGAAAAATGGTGTAAAAAAGAGACAATAGATGTCATTATGATGTATTTTAGTTGGATATTTCCTCTGGGTATCTTTCATCTAAAAAAATAAAATATTAATGACAATGATGTGAAAAGTGGAATCGTTAAAGCTGAATGAAACGTTGACGATGAGATGATAATAATTTGTAATGAAAGTGTTTTAACGAATGCAATCATCATCATCTTCGTCATCCTCAAAGACATCATCTTCTTGATAAAACGAAACAATGGCTACTGTTGAATGGAAATCTGGAAGGTAGTGTGTGTGTGTGTGTGTGTGAGAGAGAGAGAGAGAGAGAGAGAGAGGGAGAAGGAGAGAGGCAGGTTTTGTGTGTCTGAAGTAATATGCAACAAGCGCAGGTAGAGTGAGGACATGGTGGTGGTTGTAACCCACAGAAGATGTAGGGAAGTAGTAGTGAGTTAGGGAGGGAGTTTTTAACATCAAGTTAGAGGATTGCCATTTTTTTTGGACGCAGTCTTAAAATGTGCATGCGCATGGATGCATGTGTATGTGCATGCATGTCTCTGTATGTGTGTATGTGTGGGTATGTAAGTGAGTATGTGTGTGTGTGAGTGTATGTGAGTGAGTATGCGTGTGTGTGAGTGTATGCGAGTGAGTATGCGTGTGTGTGAGTGTATGAGAGTGAGAGTGTATGTGCGTGTGTATGTGAGTGAATGTGTATGTGTGTGTGTGTGTGCGATTGACAGTATATATGCATGTGTGTATGTGAGTGTGTGCATGTGTGTATGCGAGTGAGTGTGTATGTGTGTGTATGCGAGTGAGAGTGTATATGCATGTGTGTATGTGAGTGTGTGCATGTGTATGCAAGTGAATGTGTATGCGAGTGTGTATGTGTATGTGAATGAGAGTGTGTGTGAGTATGTGTGTGTGTGTGTGTGCATGCAAAAGCAACACCGTCTCAGATACCACTCCTGTTATTGCACAACAAATATTGACCGCACACTTAATTAACTTTTATTTACCTTAGGTTACATGAAATTACAAAATAGATTTTAGAAGCCAAACAACGAAGACGAATTTGTGATTAACTAACTAGCGTCACACCACACTTTTCAGACCAAAATTTATTGTCAAAAAAAGATAGGTTGACTTATACAGCAAAACGACTTTTGAGGACCCAAAATCCCTTGTGAAACACAACAAGATCTGTAAATATTAAGACAATATTTGAAAATTTACACTATATACTACACAGGACCAGATTACAACCCCTCGAGGCCCTAAGCACTTAAAAGGTTTTGATGCCTGCATAAAAGATTATGTAATTCAAAGTATAAACAATAACAAACTATAAAATAACTTTTTACTTTTCAAAGTGATACAAAACAGTAAGAGGGAAAATAATGTTTATTTTTGTATACTTCCACTTTATTTATATTTGAAAAGTTTCGTCCTAATTTTTTGAATTGCGAAATCTTTGATCAGACATGCTACCCAAGATTCCAACTCTTTGGCCCCCTCCACTTCCTTGGACCAACACTTGATTCACCGACCCTGAAACCATGAAAATCAATGTTGCCCTTGCAGGAATTTCAACTTAAAACACAAAGAATCAGAACGGCCATGGTCAAATGAATGAAACAATTAAAAGAATAAAACAACGGTAGCACGTAAAAAGTACCATTCGAGCGTGATTGTTACCAGCGTCGCCTCACTGGCACGGGAAAAAATATTCCAGTGAGGTCATTGCCAGTGCTGCTGGACGGGCTCCTGTGCAGGTGGCACATAAAAAACACCATCTGAGCGTGGTCGTTACCAGTACCGCCTGACTGGCCCTCGTGCTGGTGGTATGTAAAAGCACCCACTACATTCTCGGAGTGGTTGACATTAGGAAGGGCATCCAGCTGTAGAAATTCTGCCAGATCAGATTGGAGTCTGGTTCAGCCATCTGGTTCGCCAGACCTCAGTCAAACCATCCAACCCATGCTAGCATGGAAAGCGGATGTTAAACAATGATGATGATGATGATGACTGCTAATCATTCAACTGAACAACAAACCAATGACTTTGCTAATCCATCCTTTTTGATAATCCAATCTATGTAGGTATGAATGAAAGCCAAAATCATCTCATTTGAAAATTCTTGAATGAAGAAAAACCCAATCCAGAATGCATAAGTTGCAGTAGAATGCAAAGGTAATTATACACACTAGTTTACCCTACTCACAATTTGGTAGTTAGGGGTGCTCAGCTCCCGCTGGACTTAGCCCAAGACCTCCTCCATGACGACCACTCTCTTTCTTTAGAAGTGGACCGAGAGGGCGCCGTGGGGGTATCAAGCCCCACTTCAGCAGGAGATGAGTTTTCATTATCTATTCCCTGTGCGTCATGCTCCATAGCCTGTCCGCTATGTCCTCAGCACTTCTCCTCTCCTCGACACTGGAGGGAACATATAGGCACAGCGTGAAGCTGGTCTACAAATGTAGTAAGTGTGATAGGAAGAGTGGACACCTTCATTCACCACCTGTCTAACACCCGTGGACATGTTTACAAAGTCA
>NC_043015.1:50563352-50568352 GCF_006345805.1 Octopus sinensis
TGTTGAAGTGAATCTAACGATTTTTGTGTGTTTCTTAAATGGCTTATAAACACCTTCCACGCTGCAATTGTTTTCGTTCCAGCACACGATCTCAGATCAAGTCACTCGCTATGCAAGTACATCTCACAGCGTGAGATAAATACAGCAACAGTACTTTGTAGTAACGATTGTTTGCCAACATAACATGGCAGTCCTGGTTAAGGACTACTGTTGCTGTAAATTAGCCCCAGAAATAACCCAGAAACTGCGATACACAGATATTTTGAGCTGAGTTGAGATGCTAGATTCCCTTGTTCAAAAATATAAGGACGGAGATCGTGTTGTATAGCCAGCTGGAAACGATGTCTCCTGGGGCTAAATTACAGCAACATTAGTCCTAAACCAGGACTGCCATGTTATGTTGGCAAACAATCTTTGCTACAAGTATATATATGTTATGCATTTATATACATACGTGCAAACCAAGTTTTCAGTCAAATGAGAGTAAGATCAGTATAGGAAATATTAGATAAACTCACATCCCCTAAATGTTTTCATCCCTTCTCAGCCTCCCACACTGCCAATCTCTCTCATGCTTCTCTCTCGTGCTTCACAAATCCTGCGGAATGGTAAAGGACTCAACCAGTGTTTTTACTCCAAATGCATTTTAATCATAACAGTAAATAGTGGAATACTGTGTGACAAGCAAACAGCATCATTTGATGAGAGTCTGGGAGCAGATAACCAATAGATGAGTCATCAGACAAGAGGTAAGAAGATAAAAGAAAGAGGAAGCGTTTGAGGTTTATTGCTCTGGTCATCATTATAAATGAATGAGTGACAAGATCAATGAAGCTTCAATAATGTGCTTCAACTGCCGAAGTACCTAAAGTGTGTCATGTGTTTATTTAAAAAAAAAAAAAAAGATATGAAGCTTTAGAAAAACTGTTCTAGTCTTGGAAAACTGTTTATTCATAATTTTGTTATGATTAAATAGACAAGATAACCAATAGTTTTGTTTGTAGATATATATTTTTTTTTTTTATAAATTTTTAATTTAAGAATTAAAAAAAAAAAATCTTCAGTGGGTTATAAAGTGGATGGATGGCTAGACAAGAGACAAGACACACAGACAGACAGATAACTACAAGTTGTCTTTTAACCCTTTTGTTACCATAGGCGCAGGAGTGGCTGTGTGGTAAGTAGCTTGCTAACCAACCACATGGTTCCGGGTTCAGTCCCACTGCGTGGCATCTTGGGCAAGTGTCTTCTGCTATAGCCCCGGGCCGACCAATGCCTTGTGAGTGGATTTGGTAGACGGAAACTGAAAGAAGCCTGTCGTATATAGTATATTATATATATATATATATATATATATTATATATATATGTGTGTGTGTATGTCTGTGTTGTCCCCCTAGCATTGCTTGACACGCGATGCTGGTGTGTTTAACTCCCCGTCACTTAGCGGTTCGGCAAAAGAATAGTCCCGGGGTCGATTTGCTCGACTAAAGGCGGTGCTCCAGCATAGCCGCAGTCAAATGACTGAAACAAGTAAAAGAATAAAAGAATAGAAATCTTCAGTAGGTCATAAAGTGGATGGATGGCTAAACAAGAGTCAAGACACACAGACAGACAGATCTACAAGTTGTCTTTTAACCCTTTTGTTACCATAAAAATCTTCAGTGGGGTCATAAAGTGGATGGATGGCTAAACAAGAGACAAGACACACAGACAGACAGATAACTACAAGTTGTCTTTTAACCCTTTTGTTACCTTATTTTTGCTGAAAAAAATTGCCTCTGTTCCAAGTAATTTTGAAACTAATTAACAAATTTGCAATCAACAGCGAGATCTTCAACAGCTAAACACATCATTTGCTCTGGGGTGTTAAACTCGTTACTCCCCCCCCCCCCTCGTCTGCTGCTTAACCCCCACCTTTCTTTTTCTCGTTTTCTTTGTTTCCTTGGTTAGGTTATTATGGAGTGTTTATATTTTTTCACAATAATTCAATCTTTTATACTCTTAATGTTTGGGTTGTTCTTTTCTTCCTGTAAAAATACGTTGATAAAAACAAAGGCCCCTTTAAAAACAAAAAAAGGGCGATTAAAATAACTCGTTAAAAACTGCTTTACCTGTCCTGCATATTTCGTGTAATACACAAGGCATATTCCCCTGACATCTATGCATCATCACAGATTTTTCAACTAACAGGAGACTTAGGATTTGGGAAAGGTAAGCTTGATATTGTTTAGAACGAATGAAACAAGAGGTAACTAGAAGTCTGAAACAAAGCAAGGGCATCCAGGACTAACATGAAAATGCTTTGGAGAGGCAAAGAATAATTAAACTAGTGTTTTGGAACATGGATTAGCAGGAAATTTTGATGGAAGGTTTTAGAATCACTTGGAAACAGAATTTGTTTCATTAGAACTAGGAGTAATTCTTATGTGGTTGGTACCAAAAGAGTTAAATGTAGTGTTGGGTAAGCTGAAGCTGTGTGTAGGTTGTTTGTCTTGTTGTTTTGCTCCAAGGTTTGTACCAATTCCACAGACCTGTGATTAAAGACAACCAGCCTCCCTATTTTGAATTTTCACACTACATTATTATGTAATGCAATCCTTCCATTTTTTTTTTTTTTTTTTTAGTGATTTGAGAGACATTTAGCTGCTAACTCTAGCAAGGTCATGTGACCACATAGAGCTTCCTACAATTGACTTGTGAAAGGTGAATTAAAGTTTAGTCCCAGGTCAGCCTGACGGAGAAGACCTATGGTAAAAGGCATTCCAACTGTGACCAGTCCATTTATTTTTCTATATTTATGTCTACATTATTCAATGAGTATTTAAGACTGTAAGGTATGATTTTGAGAATATACGACTATCATTTCTAGCAGGGTTGTTGACCATATAACAGCTCTTTTACCAGTTTGATCAAACATGTTCCAACCATGACCAACTTAAGTTTTTGTTCATTTAAAGTGTCCTTCTCCTTTATTAAAAGACGACAAGGGTACAATCTGAAGAAAGTTCAACTGCCATTTCTTATTTCTTTATTGTCCACAAGGGGCTAAACATAGAGGGGACAAACAGGGACAGACAAAGGTATTAAGTTGAATACATCGACCCCAGTGCATAACTGGTACTTAATTTATCGACCCCAAATGGATGAAAGGCAAAGTCAACCTCGGCGGGATTTGAACTCAGAACCTAATGACAGACGAAATACCGCTAAGCATTTCGCCCAATGTGCTAACGTTTCTGCCAGTTCGCCGCCTTTTAACTGCCATTTCTGTCAAATTGAACACCTCCCATAGACTATTTAGCTGCTATTTCTACCATGTTGATATGCAACATATGAGCTCCTAGAAGCTTTGACTGCTATTTCTAGTACATTGATCAGCTACAAACAAACTCTGTTATCAGTTGCCTCATGAAAGAACTGCTATAGATGGAAATCAAGAACTCTATATTCTTTGCGTTCGTTCCAGAACATTCTGTATATTAAATGATCTTGCCATAACTTTCCATTATCTTTCGGCTTGATAGTTATCACCATTTCTATACTGGCACCATTTACTTCATCTGGCGCTGTTTAGATTTCATCTCGGCTCTCTCATATGAAAAGGAAATCAACTGTAAAGCGGTTAATAAGATTGGCCGTTAATAAGATTGCTTTCCCAGTTTTCAGTCTTGAAATGCTTCTAAGAATATTGTGAAGAATTTAGATGATATAATATCACCAAAGTGCAAGCAATTCTTGAGAAGGTTTCATCTTTTTAAATGCTTGAACATCTCTCTCTCTCTTTTTCTTCTCTCTTTCTTTTGAAAGATTTCTATTTTGCAGTTCTATTTCAGCTAACCATTTTGGTGTGAATTCTTTTAATTTCGGCAGTGGTTCATCTCCCGGTCAGACTTGAATAAGTTAACCAATGATCAATGACATTTTAGCTGTGATCATTCATTTATGTTTATTCGTCTTTCTAGACCATATTTTCAAACATTACCTGCCATTTTTAAGACAACCAAGATATGATTCGAGGGACATGCAATAGCATTCTGCATATATATATATACTCTTTTACTCTTTTCAGTCATTTGACTGTGGCCATGCTGGAGCACCGCCTTTAGTCGAGCAAATCGACCCCAGGACTTATTCTTTGTAAGCCTACTACTTATTCTATCGGTCTCTTTTGCCGAACCGCTAAGATACGGTGATGTAATCACACCAGCATCAGTTGTCAAGCAATGTTGTGGGGACAAACATAGACACACAAACATATACACACATACATATATATGACAGGCTTCTTTCAGTTTCTGTCTACCAAATCCACTCAAGGCTTTGGATGGCCCGAGGCTATAGTAGAAGACACTTGCCCAAGGTGCCATGCAGTGGGACTGGACCCGGAAACATGTGGTTCGTATCGTATATATATATATATACACTTTCATCTTTTACTCTTTTACTTGTTTCAGTCATTTGACTGCGGCCATGCTGGAGCACCGCCTTTTAGTCGAGCAAATCGACCCCGGGACTTATTCTTTGTAAGCCCAGTACTTATTCAATCGGTCTCTTTTTGCCGAACTGCTAAGTGACGGGGACGTAAACACACCAGCATCAGTTGTCAAGCAATGCTAGGGGGACAAACACAAACATACACACACACATACATATATATACATACATATATATGACAGGCTTCTTTCAGTTTCCGTCTACCGAATCCATTCACAAGGCTTTGGTTGGCCTGAGGCTATAGCAGAAGTCACTTGCCCAAGATGCCGTGCAGTGGGACTGAACCCGGAACCGTGTGGCTGGTTGGCAAGCTACTTACCACACAGCCACTCCTTCTAATATATATATATATAATAGAAAATTTAGACAAATACGTATAAGTTAGTGTGTTTAAATATTAAGTAGACCATTTATATAGTTATATATATATACACACACACACACATAAAAGTATGGGAGGTAATTCCTTACAGGTTCTCATCTTATTAGTCCTCTTCAGCAAAA
>NC_043015.1:50570852-50588352 GCF_006345805.1 Octopus sinensis
GGTTTTTTTTTTACAAAGGAACACAAGGAAAGAAAAAAACTTTACATGCACAAAAGGAAAAACAAAATAACAAATATGAATGTGTAATAGATTTTCAGTTGTTATTGTTTTTGTTTAACCCTGAGTAAACCTTGGTTTAGTAGGTCCATTCCATCCTCGACCATCTAATGTGTTGCTTGTTCTCTGGGTTTGCTTCTTCGTGTTTTTACGGACAACACGGAGGTGTGGTATATGGTAATTTAGTTGCAGTTTCTAGCAGGTTGAGCAACCACACGGAGGCGCGTACCCTCTGCCGGAAAGACTATCTGGATTGTGGGAATTAGTTGAAGAATGAGAAAATATTATGAAATTATATAACCATAAAACAACAATGCCAGGCAGAACATAAAACACAAAATTGAACCAGAAATTTCTCACCCACATAACGCAAATATTTATCCCATACAAATTTATTTTCCCCACAGGAATAAACCAATGAAGGAGCATGCACAAGGTCAAGAAGTAGCCATCGAATCGCCTTCAAATCACAATTTACTGTCATCATCGTTGTTGTTTTAATGTCCACTTTTCCGTGCTTGTGTGAGTTGGGTGGAATTTATTGAGGTGGATTTTGGATCTTTTTGGTTTGAACGGCAGTTTTTAACATAGTTTCTAGGTAACTAAAAAATTTTAAACTTCGTATACTGGTAGAATGTGTTTATAAAACATCTTTTTCTCTTGGCTTTATTGAGAAAATTCTATAGTTTGTAAGATATTTGTTGTTTTTTTTCTTCAATTTCTGCAATTTCAACCAATCAATGACCGTCTATTGCGGTAAAAAACATTCTGTGCCGTATGAATATGTCTCTCGTTTAAGAAACAGATTGGGCTTATTTACATTTCTGAAGCAAAAAAGATACCCTTACCCCCACCCCTAACCCTAACTAACCCTAACCCTAAAACAGATTGAAATGCAATAGATCGATACTAGGGTCATAATTGTGGGTGACAATTTCATATGACACCGCTAGAAAAAACGGTTGTTCAAACCGAAAAGATCCTAGATTTTTTCTACAGCCGGATGCTCTTCCTATCACCAGCCTTCACCTGTTTCCAAACAAGGTGATACTTTCCCCATGACATATTTTCAGGTAGGATTAGAAGCAAACAACACTTCTTGCTCAGAAGAAAGTCACACTCGTTCATGGCCATCATACGATGCCAAGACAAAGAGACACACTCTTTTACTTGTTTCAGTCATTTGACTGTGGCCATGCTGGAGCACCGCCTTTAGTTGAGCAAATCGACCCCAGGACTTATTCTTTGTAAGCTTAGTACTTATTCTATCGGTCTCTTTTTCCCGAAATGCTAAGTAACGAGAATGTAAGCACACCAGCATCAGTTGTTAAGCGATGTGTTGGGGGGGGGTTACAAACACAGACACACACAAACATATATATGACGGGCTTCTTTCAGTTTCTGTCTACCAAATCCACTCACAAGGCTTTGGCTAGCCCGAGGCTATAGTAGAAGACACTTGTCCAAGGAGTCACACAGTGTGACTGAACCCGGAACCATGTGGTTGGTAAGCAAGTTACTTACCACAGAGCCACTCTTACACGTGTATGTTTGTTGTATGTGTGTGTATGTGTGTGTGTGTTGGTGGTGTATTATATATATATATATATATATATATATAGATATATATATATATATATATAAATATCAGGTGTGGCTGTATGGTAAGGAGCTTGCTTTCCAACCACATGGTTCTGGGTTCAGTCCCACTGCATGGCACCATGGGTAAGTGTCTTTTATTATAGCCTTGGGCCAACCAAAGCCTTGTGAGTGGATTTGGTAGACGGAATCTGAAAGAAGCTCGTCATCATTACCATCATCATCGTTTAACATCTGCTTTCCATGCTGGCATGGGTTGGATGGTTTGACCTGAGACTGGCAAGCCAGGAGGCCGCACACCAGGCTCCAATTTGATCTGGCAAGGTTTCTCCAGCTGGATGCCCTCCGTAACATCAACCACACACACATATATATAATATATATGGAAATTGTAGTTGTGGCTGTTACTAGTGCTGGTGACATGCGAAAAGCACCATTCATTCACTCTCGGAGTGGTTGACGTTAGGAATTATGGTGAGCTGGCAGAACCATTAGCATGCCGTGGTATTTCATCTGCCGTTAAGTTCTGAGTTTGTCCCTCCTCCCACCATCTCTTGACAACTATACAGCTATATAAAAATATTTATGCAATATATTATGTATATGTATGTATGTATGTGTGTATGTATATATATATGATATATATATATATATATATACACACATACACACACATATATATATATAGACGTAAGAGTGGCTGTGTGGTAAGTAGCTTGCTTATGAACTACATGGTTCCGGGTTCAGTCCCACTGCGTGTCACTTTGGGCAAGTGTCTTCTACTATAGTCTTGGGCCAACCAAAGCCTTGTGAGTGGATTTGGTAGACAGAAACTGAAAGAAGCCTGTCGTATATATGTATATATATGCATGTGTGTGTGTATTTGTGCATCCTTGTTTGTCCCCCCAACATCGCTTGACAACAGATGCTGGTGTATTTACGTCCCATAATTTAGCAGTTCAGCAAGAGAGACCAATAGAATAAGTACTAAGCTTACAAAGAATAGGTCCTGGGGTCGATTTGTTCGACTAAAAGCGGTGCTCCAGCATGGCCACAGTCAAATGACTGAAACAAGTAAAAGTAAAAAATAAAGTTAAAAATAAAGGTAAAAGTAAAAGTGAAAGATCTTCCACTGATCAGATCACCAGGAACGCTTGTTATTGTAACTGGAGGAGTGCCAGATATTATCAGCTAGAACTAATACACATTCCAACAAGTTTGGCCTCCAATGATAACACAATAAGCAATAACCAACAGTGGTGCATTGTGGGTATTGTGATTGTTGTCACATGGTGTGTACTCGAATAATTCCTAAACTTAATACTTTAGCTTCAATATAAACAAAAGCAAAGTTATTTCTACACATAATACTACTTCAGTCTGACTTTTATCTTTATTTCGGAAAGTGTATGTGTTATTAGATTTGAAAACAAATTACAACCAGATTATATTATGGTATTATGGTATTGCAGGAATGGAATTATTTAATAAAGTATAAAGAAAATTTTAGCCTCTTTGGTGGTTGTGTAACATAATCGGTCAGAACACCCAGAATAAACACCCTTGGTATCCAAACAAACAACTGTCTTCAAAGACATTGGAGAAATAAGTTTTTGCAGTAAATTTGAAAAAGGAAATGTTTAGCCATTACTATATAAATAATAATATCATAGGGTATGGGGTTTCGGTGGAAACATGTCAATGTTCAGCTTTCATTTTATATACACACACACACACACACACACACATATGCGCGCACACACACACATATATATATACTCATATATTTTGCTTTTGTATACACATGCATACATACATATATGCATACACACGCATACATACATATATATATATATATATATATATACATACACACACATACATATGTACGTACATGCATACAGCCACGTGTATATGCATGCACACTGACACACACACATGCGCACAAATAAACAAACAAATAGAACACAGCTCTGGTAATGGACAGAGTCAACGACTAATGAAGAGGTTGCAGGAAGCAATGAAAATTTTAGAAAAAATAAATAAGTGAATGAGTGGAAATCTAACCGGTGAGTGTGTTAATTAATAAGGCATTAAAACAGAATGACTCTCCCCAGACACAATCATATATATATATATACACACACACACACATATATATATGTATATATATAATATATATATATATATATATGATATAATATATATATATATATGCACACATATATATACATATATATATATATATACATATATATACACACACAAACACACACGCACACACACATATAAAATTAATATGTGACAATTATTTGGTTGCCATAATAAGACTCCGAATTTCGGATGTTGGGGTGGAAACCTGCTCCGGCATCTCATCAGTTATCGAGGCAATCAAAATACATTCATTTTCCTAGCATATTTTGATTGCCTCGATAACTGATGAATGCTGGAGCAGGTTTCCACCCCAACATCTGAAACTCTCAGTCTTATTATGGAAACCAAATAATTGTCACATATTATTACAGATATTTTGTTGTCTTACCATACTATTATTATTATTATTATTATTATTATTTATATTATATATATATATATATATATAATATATATATATATATTAGCAAAAACAGTAAGATAACAAAAGAAAGAAAGAGACTTCAATATTAATGTAAATTGAGGAATTTATCTGTAAATATAATATGTGACAATTATTCGGTAGCCAAGATAAAACTCTGAGTTTCGATGGCCGGATAAGTGAAGAGATGGTGTTGTGGATTTCCACCTCGGCATCCGAAACTCCGAGTTTTATCTTGGCTACTGAATAATTGTCACATATTATATTTACAGATAAATTCCTATATATATATATATATATATATATGCACACAAACATAATATATATATACAGTGAAACTTTGGTTTATGAATTTGATTTATTCCTGAAGGCCATTTATTACCCAAAATGTTCATAAACTAAAACTATTTTCTCCATAGGAAATTCAAGAGACAGCATGCTTGTTGTTAACTGTTGTGTGTTCATTTGTGTTTATTGTGGCCAGTTGTGCATTCATTATTTGCAACACTGTTTGTCACCTGCGACATTTTATGTTCAAAAAATTATATATAAAACTAATTTGTTCATGATGAGAGGAATTCATAAATTGTGATTCTACTGTACATATATATACATACATACACACACACATACACAATATAAATATTTATTTATATTAGTAATAAAAGATGCAATGATTTCACAGAGGTTTTTTAAAGTTTCATTATAAATTCTACAGCTGTTTCAACAGTTAAAATATAAACGGTATTATTCGTATAATTAAATATATATGATTAATTAGTTTAAATGTCACAGATAAATCGTTTTCATCAGGAAATAAAATTGCAACACAAAAAACTAAAACTGATGCTAAATTGAAGATATATCCAAAACACACACACACACACACACAACATGTCAACACTTCCATGTTTGCTTGGGTCAAATGTGTGAGTATGTGTGTGTGTGTATGTGTGTGTATGTGTGTGTGTGTGTGTATGTGTGTGTGTGTGTCTAGGCACAGCACATTCACATATCAATTAATTTAATGTATTGAATATATAATTTCTAAATATAATATATTTTATTTATTCATAATAACTGGTCATATAAAGATAGAGTTTATATTATTGCTATATCGTTATTTAAATGGATTAATTATCTTAATTGACCCTTTTTCTCTTATCATCATCACGGGACGGTGAATTGGCAGAGTTGTTAGAGCAGCAGGCAAAACACCTCGCAGTACTTCTGGCTCTTTATATCCTGAGTTCAATTCCTACCATGATTGACTTTGCTTTCCCTCCGACCAGGGTATCAATAAAGTAACATAAAATAGGGTCTGATATCAATGGTAGCGATTAACATTCTCCCAGAAATTTCAGGCTAGAAACAATTCTAAGAGATTACTGATGCCACTAGTTTGGTGAAGATAAAATGCCTGCAATAATGCATTTGCTATTTGTGCCGATCATTTTATTCCATCACAAGAGAACGATACAAAACGAATGTGTTTTATATGGTATATGTTAGCACTGTCGAATGACACCATGTGTGATCATATCAAATGTAAAACCATTTGAAGGGCAAAACCCAATCACAACAAAAAGAAAAGCCACAGGTGTATTTATATAACAGAAAAAACAAAAATGAAAATACTGAGCGCAGATTTTCTCCCAGCAAGGAAAACGTTCAATAAAATATTTAATGGAGGAATATCTGAAGAAACAATGGTTTACTCGCATCCTCAGAGATTTCCAAAGTAATTGCGAAAATGCAAAAAGCTAGCAAGCCACATAATGACAAGGGAACGAGGGGAACTTTAGTTTTTCCTGCGGCATCTGTTGTGATTTTCTAGTGCCAGGAAGTCGAGTGCATATTTAATTACCAAGGCTGTCCCTTTGTCGTTATCAAAAGTGCATTAATGAAATGACTGAGGATGAGTAAAAAATAAATAAATAAATAAATAAAAACAAAGACGAAACAAAAACAAAAACAAACAAACTGTACAGTTGCCAGTTTGCTGTAAATTGATGAATCCATTTTAAGAGATAATAAAGCTCTTCTGATGTTAGGAGTTTGGATGCTAAACAGCTTCAAGAGGAAATGCTATATCATTTATCATTAATTTTACATGTTCCAGCCATTGGACCGTGGTCATACAGGGGTACTACCTTGAAGTGTCAGCACGCCAGGCGAAATGCTTAATAGTATTTCCTCTGCCGCTACCTCCTGAGTTCAAATTCCGCCAAGATCGACATTGCCTTTCAAGGTCGATAAAATAAGTACCAGTTACGCACTGGGATCGATGTAATCGACTTAATCCCTTTGTCTGTCCTTGTTTGTCTCCTCTATGTTTAGCCCCTTCCTTAAATCCATAAAAATGTTTTAGCCCAAAGGCCGCGGCCATGCTGGGGCACCACTTGTGGACAATAAAGAAATAAAATTGAGGCCCGTTCCGTTGTATTTCAAACCTGGTACTTATTTCCTCAGTGTGAGTTAGAGAATGTAAACAAACCAACACTGGTTCCAAAATGGTGAGAGACAAACAAAGAACATAGCCACATGCATACTATTTATTGCAGGTAAATTTCAACAACTAAATGTTATATGAACCCTTAAGGGTTATATGAATCCCCCTTAAGAACCACTTGCTTAGAGACTAGGTCTCCTATCTGACAAGGACCTGTTATCCTGGCGATCTGCTACAATGTATAAATCAAACAAGCTTCCCTAATTTCTCCTAGTCTCAGAGATTCTGAAAAAAGACCCAGCTAGGAGCACTGTCCCTTTCTTCCCATGACTTAACCACATAATACGAAAAGAAAACAAAACAAGAACAACAAAAAAAAAAAAATAGAAATCATGTTTCAACCGTGTTTACTTTGTGCCAATTCTGTCCAGTATTTTCTCCGTGGATATAATTGTGATTTGATAACGGGTTTTTCTCTTAGTCTTGACTGTAAAAACATTCTATTTTTCCCGAAGTACTGATAAATACAACCTTCTTACAATATCTGTCTGATATTGCCAGTACACTCCACGTACCGTTGCCATTAATTGGCTCTCGTGTTTTTCTATCCTCAAAGGTTTCCTTATCTTCTAACTGATTACATAACGCTAACTCGCTGTTGGAACAGCTAAAAGATTGCAGTCTATTATTCTGAATTTATTAGACAAGTCTGTCTGGAGTGCAAGGCTGGTTAATACATTTATATTATTCCTCCCCCCAGAATACTTCCTTTGTTTGTTGATATCCAAAGACTAATACACACTTGTGTAATATTAATCTCAAGACTTAAAATATCCTTTTTCTGTTTTTTTTCGTTTTTTAAATGGACTGGTCAGATGAGGAATGGCAGTGTCTATGATTTTACTCAAGCCTTCCAACTCTAGTGGGAAGAAATCCTCACCCTTTTCCTCTTCCTCCTCCTCCTCCTCATCATCATCATTATCATCAACATCGTCATTGTCATCATCATTGCATTCATCAGTGCCGTCATCATCGTTTGTCATCACCATCATCATCATCGTCATCATTGATTGTCCTCATTGTCATCAGCATCATTACCATCATCGTCATCATTATTGTAGTCAACGTCATTGTCATCATCATCGTCATCATCATCATCCTCATCATCATCACCCCATCATCCTCATCATTGTTGTCATCATTATCATCATCATTAATCAATCCCTGGACATTACTATCACAAGTCTTAACACTCACAGAGCCCCTCTACAACAAGAACCTGCTTTCTCCCCTTCTCTCATACTTTAATCCCTCATCTTATTACATAATGTCCCTTCCTCCTTCAGGGTACATGGTATTGTTGAGTTGCATAAAAGCTTCACAAGTGCTGGGAACATGAAGGAAAAAAAAAAGAAAAAAGCACCCACTTACATGCTACTGAGTGGTTGGCATTTAGGAAGGGCATCCAGACCAAGAAACCACGCCAGAGCAGACAACTGGAATTGGTGTGGCCCTTAGATCCATCGCATCCTGCCAAACCATCCAAACCAATTATGGTGATAATAATGATTATGATGATGAACAAAATAAACATGATAGTCATGGTTGGAACAGCTTTGATTATAGGTCTACTCAATCAGAGTTTATAAGGGGTTAAACGACAATAACAATAAGGGCCAAGTTAAAGGAGCGACGAGAAAATAATGATTATGATGATGAACCAAAATAAACATGATAGTCATGGTTGGAACATCTTTGATTATAGGTCTACTCAATCAGAGTTTATAAGGGGTTAAAGAACAATAACAATAAGGGCCAAGTCAAAGGCAGGAGAGACTCCAAAAGTCTGCCTTCGTCTTAACACACTCACAACATGCCAACCGTTTTTAATGGCTAAACTCTGCTTCAGTCTCTTACGTAAAAGACAAAAGTTTCCAGCGCCAATGCATTAGTTCCTTACAAGACTACAGAACATTCACATTTGTTTTATTCTTATTTATATTATCAGCACATTATTCATGGTTTAAGTTTTGCAACCGAGCTATACATTCTATGGAATATACACAAAAAAGTCTTTCTGATAATCAATCTCCCAAGAAGGAAAAAATGCATTTAAAAAAAATAGGAAAACAAAGACAAAACGAAAACAAAACAACAAGAGTTTCCATTTCATGTTTTTTGATAAATCTGAAGTGTTTATGCCAAAAATGTTGTTATTAATCATTTTTAGCGGTGGAGAATTGGTTTTCTTCAAGAATTCACTGAGAAAATCTTTTGCAATATTAATGCTTTATTAAATTTGATTTATAACTTAACTCTTTGGTTGAAAACTGGATAACGACCCTATTTCATGATGGTGCATTGGTACAAAAGTAAGATATTATCAACAAACGTGAAAATTATGTCTTTGGAATTTCTTGGCATTCATTCTTCTTTTTTTTTTTAATCTTTTATCTTTTGTTTTAGTTGTTGGACTGTGGCCATGCTAGGGCATTGCCTTGAAGGGGTTTAAGTTAAACAAATCAATCCTGTCCTTTTTTTTTTTTTTAATATGATGTTTATTCAATCAGTTTCTTTTGCTGCACTACTAAGTTATAAATAAATAAACAAACTTTTTAACTACACAACCATGTCTGCAGTAGCTGAAAGAGTTGATGGAGCATCGGATGAAATAGTTGGTGCTATAATAGCTACTTCTCAATGTTCTGTGGTCAACAAAGGGAAAACTGCAGCAGTCAAGCAGAGGAATCAGTCTGACCGAGTAAAAATCTCAAAGAAGATACAAAACCACAGTCATGTAATAATGAACCATCATCATCATCATCGTTGTTTAACGTCTCTTTTCCATGCTGGCATGGGTTGGACGGTTCGACTGGGGTCTGGGAAGCCAGGAGGCTGCACCAGGCCACCAATCTGATCTGGCAGTGTTTCTACAGCTGAATGCCTGTCTAAAATGCCAACCACTCCGAGAGTGTAGTGGGTGCTTCTTATGTGCCACCGGCAAAAGCTTAAATGAATAACAAGCTGGCAATGTGGAGATAATCCACTGTAACACTTCACATCAGTGAGTATGCAACATAATCCATTGTATTAGCAGACATCACCAGTGGATAAGCTACAACCCTTACAATCGTTGTAAGATAGAGCTAGGGTTAGTTATTAGTCAACACTAAAACGAAAGTCAATTCTTCTCTGTCGTGGTTATTTACCTAAGTTAATTAAGTATTCTTACATGGTATCATTTATTTATACAACCGACATTAAAAGAAGATGTAATATGTAAAACCCTATTTGATTTTCTTTTTTCTTCTACGTTTTCTTTCTGTCATGTATGCAATAAAGCAACAGATGTTCGCTGGCTGATTATAAATTCCTGCACCCTATTTTGTCTCAAGACAAAACTGGTTTGTTACACTCAAGCGATATATTTTCCACATTGCTATCTTAACAAGGAGTGGGGAAGAGATAAAGCAATTTTGCCTTTTTCTAGTCATTCTTAACTTTTTGTTACCATAGGTGCAGGAGTGGCTGTGTGGTAAGTAGCTTGCTTACCAACCACATGGTTCCAGGTTCAGTCCCACTGCGTGGCATCTTGGGCAAGTGTCTTCTGCTATAGCCCCGGGCCGACCAGTGCCTTGTGAGTGGATTTGGTAGACGGAAACTGAAAGAAGCCTGTTGTATATATGTATATATATATGTATGTATGTGTGTGTATGTGTTTGTGTGTCTGTGTTTGTCCCCCTAGCATTGCTTGACAACCGATGCTGGTGTGTTTACGTCCCCGTCACTTAGCGCTTCGGCAAAAGAGACCGATAGAATAAGTACTGGGCTTACAAAGAATAGTCCCGGGGTCGATTTGCTCGACTAAAGGCAGTGCTCCAGCATGGCCGTAGTCAAATGACTGAAACAAGTAAAAGAGTAAAGAGTATATTTTCATTGAAATAACTGAAAGAACATTGCTTTTTGTTTCAATAATATTCGAAAATAAAGAAGAATTTAGCAAGATAATTTTGTTATAATTAACTATTTAGCATTTAAACTGGCTATAAGCCGGCTCAAATATTCTACCTGTTTTATGCAAAAGCTGGTCAACTTTGGTCTCTCACACCTATTCTACAATGCTGCTCTAAGAATAAGCAATCACATCATTGAGATCTTGGAGCCACAAGGTAATGCATGATTAATTCAAACAATGTGAATGAATAAGAATACACCCGACAGTGTAATCTGAATGTCAGGGAGTTAAGCTGAGGTTTGGAACATGAATATAAAGGGCTTTCAATTTCCATCAACCAAATCCACTCACAAGGCTTTGGTTGGCCTGAGGCTATAGTAGAAGACACTTGACCAAGGTACCTTATAGTAGGACTGAACCTGTAATCATATAGTTGAGAAGCAAACTTGTTACCACACAGCCACCACTATGCTGGAACATGTTAATGTACATATTGTTGTTGAATCAAAAAGAGTGCATGGCCTAATGGTTAAGGTGTTGCACCTGTGACCATGAGATCATGGGTTCAGTTCCTAGACAAGGCAGCATGTTGTGTTCTTGAGCAAAACACTTTGTTTCATGTTGCTCTGCAATCGCTTTGACACCTGACATGTGGTATGCTGTGCACCTGTACAGGTAATGTCGATATGATGGAGGGAGTGAACTAATGTGAACCATAAGCATTTGATCGCTATAAACAAAACACCTGTGTAGGCTGTTTAGCAAGAAATTATCTTTCTTGGACTCAAGAGACTACCAAGAAGATGTGTGTGTGTGTTTGTGTGTGTGTGTGTGTGTGTGTGGTGTGTGTGTGTGTGTGTGTGTGTGTGTGTGTGAGAGAGAGAGAGAGAGAGAGGAGAGAGAGAGAGAGAAAGTATACACAATTTTGTACATGCAATTACTTTAACACCTGACATGTGGCACACATGTGCATTTGTACAGGCGAAGTGAATTCGATGGAGGAAGTGTGTTAGTGTACGCCAGAAACATTTGATCGCTATAAACAAAACACCTGTGTAGGCTGTTTAGCAAGACATTATCTTTCTTGGACTCAAGAGGCTACTAAGAAGATGTGTGTGTGTGTGTGTGAGAGAGAGAGAGAGCGAGAGAGAGAGAGAGAGAGAGAGAGAGAGAGAAAGTATACACAATTATGTACATGCAATTACTTTAACACCTGACATGTGACACACATGTGCATCTGTACAGGCGAAGTGAATTCGATGGAGGAAGTGTGTTAGTGTACGCCAGAAAAATTTGATCACTTTAAACAAAACATTTGTGCAGGTTGTTCAGCAGAGAAACAGCAGAACCATCTTTCTCAGACTGGAACCACTACCGTTATTACTCATTATGTCTACTGAATAACACCCTGCCACATACCCACCTCTGATCAATGGAGCCAGGGTACGGAAAGTAACAGACTAATTTAACACGTCCAGCACATCTGATACATCATTTTTTCCCTTTCATCAGCATCTATATTTATATATATATATTCTCTCCTGCGATAATTTTAACAAGATGCATAAATCATCTATAGGCAAAGGTTCCCATACACACATCAGTTACATGAAATGCATCTACAAACAGACTTTCAGCTTCTTATATAATAATATCAAGGCATTGCATAGACTACCTGCTGAGAGAGGTTTTGATTATCCAGTTTTAGAGAGCAGAACACTCTACAGATATAAAGTATAAGTTAGTTATATTGATCGAGATCAATATCTGCATAGTAGCAGGTCATCTCCTGCTTTGCCAACTCAGTGATTCACCTTTGATTTCTGATTATAGATATTTCGCTTTTACGAAAGACATAAACTTCACGACGCCTGCCCACTCCATTCTCCTCACCCTCGCCTACCTTTTAAACTCATGCCAACAGATAAGCTCTATTTACTGCAATTGTATTATATAAATAAAATATTGATTTATCACTTGATTGATTAACATCGCATTCATTTATTATTGAGGCAAGCGTTATCACGAGTACAATGACAAGAAGCTGTAATACCACAGGGTGAACCCATCTCTTTCATTAGTTTCCTCCTCTTTAGATCTAAGTTCAAACCCAACCAGGTTTGACTATTGTTTTCTATTCCCACAGGGTTAATAAAATAACTGGTTTCATGTAACACATGTAGTTCTGTTGTTTTAAACAAAATAACTGTCCCTTCGGATTTATGGTCTGATGCCAACGTAAAAACCAAAACAAAATAAAAATCAATATGGCAGACAACAATAATTACGGTCAGTTTAGATGTTTAAATAATGGTTCATATGTAAATTTGTCGATACGAAAGAGAACATGAAATGTGTTTGAAATCATTGTGTAATTTGCCACGGAAGAATTAACGAATTTACATCCTAATTGAAAACAGATTGAAAACTTCTTTGGAGAAGAATACTGAATGAATTTGTTTTAGTTAACTCTTCAAATATGACATGGAACAGGTTAAATAGATTATTAGATCGCTGTTCACAGACCCATCCTACATGTAGTCATCATCATCAGCATCATCATCATCATCATCATCATCATCAGTGTGCATGGAAATTATTATTATTATTTTTTTTTTTTGCATTAGGGCTTCATTTAAACTGGTGATATCTGACCAAAATATTCTACCTGATTTAAGTTAAAACAGACCAGATCCAACCTCTCACACGTACCCCACAATGTCGTTCTAAAAATATACAATCACATCTTCGCAATATTGAAGCTACAGCATAATGCCTGATTTGGTTCAAAACAGCATGAATGAATAAATAATAAACTGGACAAAGAAATCATCATCATCATCACCACCACCACCACCACCACAATCATCATCATCATCATTATCACTACATTCACCACCACCACCACCACCACCAACAGCAACACCACCACCAACACTATCACCATCATCATCACCATCATCATCATCATCATCATATTCACCACCACCATCATCATCACCATCATCATCACTACATTCATCATCATCATCATCATCATCATCATCATCATCATCATCATCATCATCATCATCATCATCATCATCATCATCATCATCATCATCACATCATCATCATCATCATCATCATCATCATCATCATCATCATCATCATCATCATCATCATCATCATCATCATCATCATCATCATCATCATCATCATCATCATCATCATCATCATCATCATCATCATCATCATCACTACATTCACCATCATCATCATCGTCATCATCATCACCACCACCACCACCATCACCATCATCCTTTAACGTCCATTGTCCGTGCTGGCATGAGTTGGACTGTTTGACCAGGGCTGGCAAGCTGGGGAGTTGCACCAGACTCTAGTCTGATTTGCCATGCTTTCTACAGCTGGATGCCCTTCCTAACGCCAACCACTCCAAGAGTGTAATGGGTGCTTTTACATGCCAGTTGCAAGAAACCAGTCTCTGCCACAACTACGATTTCACTTGGCTCGATGGATCTTCTTCTCAAGCACAGCATATTGCCAAAGGTCTCGGTCATTCATCATTCCCGCCACAAGACCCAACGCTCAAAAGCTGCTTTTTACATGCCACCAGCACAGATGCAAGTTACTCAACACAGATATCGGCCACAGATAATTTTAACATGTCAAGAATTTATGTTATTACAGTATTTGACACACCTGCTCTTGTTCACATCATGTCATTTAATATATGAAAACTAAAGGGTTAAAAAAAATATATCAAAAGATAAATTAATTTGTCTGAGTTAACAGGTGGCAGACATAATTTGCTGCACAGTTTGATGGCCATCATTAGACCACGAGGTGCCTTTTGGGAGAGAGTCCATTCTAGTGCATGCGTTCCCTGGTCTGAGGATAACAGGATATCTTCATGCAGCTGTCCAACAAGCTGTACTTCCTTCCTCATTTCTATTCCTATTGCTACCAATTTCAGAAACCATGTGGAATGATCACAAGTGCTGGCCTTGTCCTCTAAGGCATAAAAGATTTTTTTAAATCTCTACTTTTAACTAAATTTTTAAAAGCAAAACTTTAGGTTAAAAGAGAAAGAAGACCAATTACTTTCCTATTACTGGGTGTTAGTCAAAGGATTGTGACCATGCAGATGCATGACCATACTGAGGTATATATCAGTGGCTGTGTGGTAAGAGGTTTGCTTCCCAACCACATGGTTCTGGGTTCAGTCCTACTGTGTAACATCTTGGGCAAGTGTCTTCTGCTATAGCCTCAGGCCAACCAAAGCCTTGTGAGTGGATTTGGTAGATAGAAACTGAAATAAGCCCATTGCATATATATATATATATATATATATATATATATATATATATACAGATGCCATGATAGATCGTTAGCCACTACACACATTTTTTTTTCTCTCCTTGTTTTTTCTGTGTCCTTTCTGTAGAAGAGCGTAGGCTCGAAATGTAAACGACTTTTTCTATCCTGAGTGTTATACTAATATGTCTGTTTGTTTTGTACATCACCTGTCTTCGTCTTTTGTTTTTTTCGTAAACTCTCCCTATATATATATATATATATATATATATATATATATATATATATATATATATATACGATGGGCTTCATAGAGTGGAGGTAAACGATGTGATCTTGGAATACTGAAAGCACAAGTTCTGCTGCGCCAGACATGTTGCAAGGTTCACAGGTGGACAACATATGTGTGTGTGTGTGTGTGAGTGTGTAATGCTGGTGCCATATAAAAAGCATGCAGTACACTATGTAAAATTGTTGATGTTAGGAAGGACATGCAGCAGTGGAAACCATATCAAAAGAGACAACTGGAACCTGGTACAGCTCTTTGGCTTGCCATTTCCTGTCGAACCATCCGACCCATGCCGGCATTGAAAAACACATGTTAAGTGATGTTGGTGATGATGATCACACACCCACACACACACACACACACAGAGCAGAATCATCTTGATTGCGTGTTTTTACCTCTATTACATTGCCATTTTAATGACAAAGGCATAGTAGCATAATAAAAATAAAAGTCGAAAGGATGATGATGATGATGATGGTGGTGATAGAGGTGGTGGTGGTGGTGATAATCCTGGCAGTGATGGTAATTGTAGCAGAGAGGTGATGATGACGACGATGATAATGAAAGCGATGATAATGATGACGATGGATGATAGTGGTAGTGATGGTGGTGGGGGCGATAAAGGTGATGATGATAGTTAATGGTGGTGACGGAGATGATGGCCGATGTTGTGGTGATGGTGGCAGCAATGATGATGGCGACAACGATGATAGTGATAATAGCAGCAGCAGTGGTGGTGGTGGTGATGGTGGTGATTATGATCACGATGTCTCCTATAAAATCGTTATGCAATTTTTTCCACACCAAGTAAATAATAAAATTGTCTTGAAACTATCCTAATGTAATTTTTATAGATGTTTAAGAGGGAGACCATTAAAACCCATTATTAGATTTTCTTTCACTTTTGCAGTAGACTGATAAATTTGTTCACTGAAATTTGTGGAAACAATAAAATTTAGATTTCAGCTTCTTCAACGAGATAAAACATGGCTCAGTGGCAGAACAAAACCAAGAGTTAAAGCGTTAATGCAAAGATCATATTGGGTTATTGTATGAGTTGAGCTAATGAAGTGGCCTCTTTTCAGTTTGATTGACCAGTTACAAGATCATTGTCATTGTTTTAACATCCAGTTTTTCAGGTGTACATGAGTCAGACAAAATTCTTTGAGATAGATTTTCTATAGCTGGACGCCCTTCATGTTGCCAGCCTTCAGCCGTTTCCAAGTTGAGTAATATTTTTTTGTAGTTCTTTGATTATAAACAGCAGAATAATGTAAGGTCACTCTTTAACTTGTTTCAGTCATTTGATTGCGGCCATGCTGGAGCACCACCTTTATAGTCGAGCAAATCGACCCCAGGACTTATTCTTTGGAATCCTAGTACTTATTCTATCAGTCTCTTCTGCTGAATTGCTTAGTTACAGGGACGTAAACACACCAGCATCAGTTGTCAAGCAATGTTGGGGAGGGGGGACAAACACAAATACACAAACATATATATACATATACATATATACGATGGGCTTCTTTCAGTTTCCGTCTACCAAATCCACTCAGAAGGCTTTGGTCGGCTCGAGGCTATAGTAGAAGACACTTGCCCAAGATGCCACACAGTGGGACTGAAATTTGGTACAGCCACTTAAACAACGAAATAAAAGCTGACTTATTTCAGTTCCTAGTTGAACCAATTCTGACGTAAGGAGCTGAAACTTGGACATTAATATGCCATGTGTCAGATGTCAAAGTGATCTCTAAGTAACAACATGAAAAGAAGTGTTTTGCTCAAAAACACAACACACCCTGATAGTCCAGGAATTGAAACCATGATCTCGTGATTATGAGAATAACACTCTAACCACCAGGCCACACTACCTCACTTTGGGCCGGTTGTGTCTAGTTTAAATGTTAAAAGATTAAAACAGTACAGTGTGTGTGTGTGATTAGAGAGAGACTTGTTTTGTTTTGACTGCTTTTTCTAGCAGATAAAGTGACCGCCAAGAGGTTCTCCCAGCATGCCAAGAGGGAAGTGGATTGTTAGTTCAGGTTTATGTAAGATATGATGGCTTGTTAGAATGACAGGTGAAAATAATAGTTTTAAAATTAGATAGAGTTTAACTGGTGCAGAGAAAAATTGCTTGGAAGAAACATTTACAATAACATTAATAGCAACTTGAGCAGAGAGGCAGCTTAGGAATAACTGAAGAGATGATTGTTGTAGTTGTTGTTGCTGTTGTTTAGAAACTGGCTAATTCTGATC
>NC_043015.1:50593352-50603352 GCF_006345805.1 Octopus sinensis
CTGTTTTCCATGCTGGCATGGCTTGGATGGTTTGACAAGAACTGGTAAATCAGCCGACTGCCCCAAGCTCTACTGTTTACTTTGGAATGGTTTTTTTTATGGCTGGATACATTTCCTAATGCCAGTCAATTTACAGAATGGACAGGGTGCTATTCACTTGACACCAGCACCAGTGATGCCTGCCTTGGCATGGTTTTTATGGCTGAATGCCCTTCCTCACACTAACAACTTGCACAGTAGGCTGACTGCTTTTTATATGGCATCTCCATATTTTATTCAAAACTTATCGACCAAAATCTACCAGAAATCAGACCCTAGCATCATTAAAAAAAAAAAAAAGAAAAGAAAGGAAACATTAGATAATGTAGTCCTAGATACATTTCGAGAGAGGAATCCTGATGATTGGGCTACCCAGGACTTTCTTACATCTAGCCCAGGCCTGCGCAAAACTGGAGAGAATACTGGAGAGGACATGAAATGTAAAAACCAGACTGGATTAGTTTATGCACCACTCCATTGTCTCCCGAGACAAAAGGATGCAAACAAGATACATTTATATCTGATTAAAAAAACATGAGGGTCATGGTTGGAATGTGTTTTGATTATGTGTCTGCTTAGTCAAGTCTTACCTGAGGCTAAACAACAATTCATACAAAGAGATAACCTGATGAACACTCTCAAAACAAACATAATTGTAAATCAGAAACTAAATTAATCTCTATTTTTCTTTTCTTTCTAAAGCAGAAACAGCCAAATTCATTGCTAATCCTATTGTATTCTCAAGTAAATACTTATTTTTTTCCTTTTTGTTATGGTTTGGGGAAAGCCTGTACTTCATATAATTTATTAGCTGTCAGTATATAAGCTAGGTTAAACTTGAAGGTCAAATTTGTATTTTTAGCAAACTGGTTTTCTTCTTACCAAGGGCTTCAGCTTATAAAAGCCATGTCATTTATATATATATATATAGAGGGAATTTCTTTTTCCTCTGCACTTTTGGCTTGTCTGCATCAGGTCAGTAAGTCAGGATCTATCAATTATTGTATAGCTTTTACTACTCTGTGTTTTGTATGTGATGTATATCTGTATTTGCATGTGGTATTCGCGTGTGGTATGTGTGTGGTCAGTGCTGGATTAGCCATTAAGCAAAATAAGCACGAGCTTAGGGCGGCAAGGGAAGGAGCGGCGGTGGGGGGGGGGATACCACAGAAATAGTAAATGGCTTACAGCACAAAAGAAATCACTTTAAACTTGCTAAAGTAATATTCTGGATGCCTTTATCTCTACTAAGTATAGATGCAGATGTGTTACCTAAGATTAATTTTGAGGATCTGATCAAAGACATTGCAATTCAAAAAAGTAGGAGGAAACTTTTCAAATACAAAAAAAGTGGAATTATACAAAAATAAACATTATTTTCCCTCTTACTGTTTTTGTTTCGTTTTGAAAAATAAAAATTTATTTTATGGTTTGTTATTGTTTATATTGTAAATTACAATTAAATTTTGATCCTTGATAGACCCATGTTTATCCTAGTCTTTACCCATAACTTATTCTTTTATTCTTTTATTCGTTTCAGTCATTTTGACCGTGGCCATGCTGGAACACCATCTTTGGTCGAACAAATCGACCCTAGGACCTATTCTTTGTAAGCCTAGTACTTATTCTATCAATCTCTTTTGCCAAACCGCTAAGTTACAGGGACGTGATCACACCAGCATCGGTTGTCAAGTGATGGTGGGGGAACAAACACAGACATACAAACATACACACAAACACACACACACACTCACACACATACGCACACCTATATATACGACATGCTTCTTTCAGTTTCTGTCTACCAAATCCACTCACAAGGCTTTGGTCGGCCTGAGGCTATAGTAGAAGACACTTACCCAAGGTGCCACACAGTGGAGCTGAATCCAGAACCATGTGGTTGGTAAGCAAGCTACTTACCACACAACCACTCCTGCGCCTATGAACATGTTTGTATATGTATGCCTATGGTTAAACATAGGTAATATACCGGTAATGTAATGGGAACATCTATCACTTAGACAGTTATTTTTACCTCTAATTCAACTATTTTGACTTACATAATCTTTTATGGGGGCACCAAAATCTTTTAAGTGCTTAGGGCCTCGATGGCTCTTAATCCGGCCCTATGTGTGGTCTTGACATTGTGCAATAGTCGTAAACGATTTTCACTGTCATACAAGCGGTGTTTTTCACTCCTAACCCTTCATGGAGAACATGTCCATGTATAGAGAAGTATTATCTTCTTGGGGAACAAATGAAAGCTAGTGACAGAAGGTCATCTGACTGCAGAAAATTTACCTAAATGGATTCCATCCAACCCATGCAAGCATGGAAAAGTGGACGTTAGAATGACATGGCAATGATGAACAAGGCTGCAAAATCTGTGATTAAATCTTCCCCAATACTTGGCTTGGTGCTTTATTTTACTGACCCTTGATGGATGAAAAGTAGACTCAGTTTTGGCAGGATTTGAACTCAGAACATAGGTTCAGATGTGGCTGTGTGGTAAGAAGCATGCTTCCAAACCATATCATTCTGGGTTCAGTCCCACTGCGTGACACCTCAGACAAAGTGTCTTTGACTATGGCCTTGCACCAACCAAAGCCTTGTGAGTGGATTTAGTTGGTGGAAACTGAAAGAAGCCCATCGTATATATGCATGTGAGTGTGTATGTGTGTTTGTGTAGGTGTGTGTGTTTGTGTATGTGTGTGTGTGTATCTTGTGACTGTCCCCAACCACTGTTGGACAACCAGTGTTGTTGTGTTAACATCCTTGTAACTTAGTGGTGCAGCAAAAGAGATCGATAGAATAAGTACCAGGCTTTAAAAAAATAAGCCCTGGGTGGCAGGTTGATTCATTCAACTAAAAATTCTTCAAGGGATTGCCGCAGCATGGCCCCAGTCTAATGACTGAAACAAGTAAAAGATAAACAATAAATGATAAAGCAAGCTGATAATTGCTACACTGATTACATACATATGGATAAGGAGCATGGCTTAGTGGTTAGGGGCATTCGACTCATAATCATAAGGTCATGAGTTCAATATCCAGCTGCCTATTGTGTCCTTGAGCAAGACACTTTATTTCACATTTCTCCAGTCCACCCAGCTGGCAAAAATGAGTAGTACCAGTAATTAAAAGGGCCAACCTTGTCACACTCTGTGTCATGCTGAATCTCCCCGAGAGTCACATTAACCCTTTCATTACCAACCCGGCTGAAACCGGCTTTGGCTCTGTACTACAAATGTCTTGTTTTCATAAGTTTTGAATTAAAATCTTCCACCAAACCTTAGTCACAATTTATGTTCCTTACACCAGCTTAATGATAACTAAGTTATTTTACTAAATTCTTTGTAATATTTAACGTAATTGAAAGAAACACAGAGCATCTCAAAATAAACACAGTAACGAAAGGGTTAAGGATATGCGTGTCTGTGGAGTGCTCAGCCACTTGCACCTTGAATTCACGAGCTAGTTTTTACCGTTGACCAGGTCAACTGGAATAGTCATCGTCATAACCGACGGAGCGCCAGAACTTATATGTGGGACATATATGCAGAAATTAATAATATAATGATAAATAAAAATTGCGCTTTGAATTGGTAACCGGAGGTAGTTGAGGGCAGAAGTCGGTAATGTGGAGATTTGTAATATAATTCATGATGTGAAACTTTGGGACTTTGTCAAATATGCGATGATACAATATTGAAAAGCATGGAAGAATAAGGGTGATTTGTCCAGCTCAGTCTACCATGAAAATTGTACATTCACACACATTTTTGCTCTCTTTATATATATATAAACATACATACACACACTGACAAAACTGTATGTGTGTGTGTATGTGTGTATGTATGTACATATATGTATACACATAATGCACATTTATAGATATATACATACTTATGCAGTACATGTGTATGTGTATATATATATATATATATATGTGCATGTATGCATATATGTATATATATATATGTGCATGTATGCATATATGTATATATATATACACACACATATATGTATATATATACACACATACACACATGTATGTTTATACATACATTATGTATGTGTGAGTATATATATACACACACACACACATACATACATACATACATACATATATATATATACATATTTGTTTCTCTGTGTGTACGTGGGATGTGTATATATTTATATATACACACATATCTCAATATACACACACATCTCAATGTACACACGTACACACAAACTGTAAGGATATCTAATTTAGTTAGAGATATCAACATGTTTATAAATAGAAGCTGGCAAAGATGAGCAAAGTTTGAATATTAAAAGTAATACCTTTAGGTAATGTTCGATGCTAGCAGAGGATGGCTTTCATGGAATATTTATTGCTAAAGCTAATGCAGCAGAAACTGCAGGTAAATTACCTAAAACAGGAACAATGCATTTAACAGAGTGTCCAAGAAATTTATCATATGCTTCATTGGGTAATATTGCCGCAAGCTCACAAAGAATCCACGTATACAAGTGCTTGTGTTCATACATACATATATATATATATATGTGTATATATATATATATTTATATATATGTATATATATATATATATACACACATAGATACATATATACACACATTTGTGCATGTGTGTATGATCACACACATGTATTTATGTCAAGACATATATACATAGGTATATGTTGCACACATACATACACACACACACACACACACACACACACACACATGCATTACATAAATAGATACACACATCAAGGTATATATATAAGTGTATTTAGATGTGTATGTGTGTGTGTGTGTGTCTGAATATTATATATATATATATGTGTATATATAAAGGAGGCTTATATACATAATAGAATTATATACAAACATGTAGACTTACATATACATATATACATACATATATATATATATATACATATACATATACATACATACATATATATATACATATACATACATATATATATATATATATGCACATGCTAATGTCTACCTCGAGAGACAAAGAGAGATAACAAGTGAGAAAGAAAGAAAATGGCCAAGTGAAAGAGAATAAAAGACTAGCAACAAGAGAGAGAGAGAGAGAGAGAGGTAGAAAGATATATATATATAGAGAGAGAGAGAGTGAGAAAGAGATATGGATAGATAGATAGAGATAGAGATAGAGAAGGATGGGATAGAACAAGGAAGAGACATACAGACAGATAGTATTGGTGACTTATAGATTATAACAGTAGTTCAGATTTAACAAAAGAATCGAAGAATATTGATTTACAGCTCAGACATATGGAGGCATCATTTTTTTTTCTTTTTTGTTTCTTTTCTTTTTTTCTGGAGAGAGAGAGAGGAGAGAGAGAGAGAGAGAGAGAGAGGAGAGAGAGAGAGAGAGAAAGAAAGGAATATGAAGTGGTTATGATGTTCATGCATTTCCCTGCTGTATCAACACTGGAAAATAAGAGTGTTGAAAAATGGACAGTGACCCAGGATTGGAACCATGATGAGGGAGGGAGAGAGAAAGAGAAAGACAGAAGAAGAGAGAGAGGGGGAGGAGGAAGATGGTCAGGGAGGGACAGAGAAAAAGTGAGGAGAAAGAAAGAGAAGAGAAAAGACGATAAGTAGAGGTGGGAGGGGAAGTAGGCAGGGAGAGGAGGAGAGAGAGAGAGGAGGCAAAAAGAGCAAAGGAGACAAATGAGAGAAGTAAAGAGAGATAAGAGAGAGAGGGAGGAGAAAGACAGATGGAGCAGTGAGGGAGAGAGGGAAGAGGCAGAGAGAGCATGAGAGGGGCGGCAGAAATAATTCCATATGGTTGTTTAACTTGGTGGATATAGCAGCCATACCTCCCTCAAATCACATGCTAACATCTTAGGAAAGGGCAGTTTAGATTATACAGTAGCAGGTTTCCTTGTACATAGGGATACAAAGAGAAGGTCGTGGTAGGAATACTTTTGATCCTAGCAGTCAGAGCTGAGCTGGGGTTAACAACAGCAATGTGGAGGCACAATGGCCCAGTGGTTAGTACAGCGGACTCGTGGTTGTAAGAATGCGGTTTCAATTCCTAGACTGGGCATTGTGAGTGTTTATTGAGCAAAAGCACCTTAGCTCCACGAGGCTCCGGTAGTGGGGGGAGTGAACCCCGCTGTACTCTTTCACCACAACTTTCTCTCACTCTTTCTTCCTACTTCTGCCACAAAGCAGAGGAACCATGGTGTAACCCACTATGGTGTGGTAAACTTTCAGACCCTAGTCTAGATTGCGAATCTTCTGTACCCCAGGATGGTTCAGCTCTCCACCCATTTACGGAATGAGGATAACAACATAGCTTTCGCTAATACAAAAAGGGTCAATACAAAAGGGTCAGTTACTTATGATTTTATTCAACATATTCCCTTCTCAGGTTTACACACTTCTGACAGCACCCTTTCACTTTTTCTTATCCCTGTAAAAGAACCCAGAAATTTGGGCCTCCAGCTAGGCCTTTCATGATACCCTTAAAGCCAGGAACTTTTCAACACCCTCTCGTTTATATGAGACAGACTTATTGCAGCAGTCCTTCAGTTTTTCTAAACCTTGTAAAAGAACAGAGAAGGTTAGGCCTCCGAGCAAGCTTTTCATGATACCCTACGCAGTTTCCATCTACTAAATCGATTCACAAGTCTTTGGTTGGCTCAGGCCTATAGAAGACACTTGCTCAAGGTGCCACATAGTGGGACTGAACTCAGAACCATGTGGTTGGGAAACGAAGATTGTATCATCTAGCCCTGGCTGAACCTTTTTTTTTTTCATACTTGTTTCAGTCACTTGACTGCGGCCATGCTGGAGCACCGCGTTTAGTAGGGCAAATTGACCTCAGGATTTATTCTTTGTAAGCCTAGTACTTATTCGATCAGTCTCTTTTGTCGAACTGCTAAGTTACGGGAACATAAACACACCAGCATCAGTTGTCAAGCGATGTTGGGGGAAGAAACACACACACACACACACACATATATATATACATATATACGATGGGCTTCTTTTCAGTTTCCGTCTACCAAATCCACTCACAAGGCTTTGGTTGGCCCAAGGCTATAGTAGAAGACACTTGCCCGAGGTGCCACGCAGTGGGACTTGAACCCGGAACCATGTGGTTTGTAAGCAAGCTACTTACCACACAGCCACTCCTGCGCCTGTTATGGGTTTAACTATTACAATTTGTTGATTTTAAGATGGTTGGTATTGTTTTACCCCAGATCAGTCCAAATTAAGCAAAAAGATCTTCCCTTATACTCCAAGATATTTTATATCAGATTTATTTTCCATAGCATGTGGATTATCAATGTTTGTGTTTTTCTTTAACAACAAGTGTGATTTGAGGAAGATTTGGTTGATATTTTAAGCAAAATAGACAACTGATAAGAGACTTTTGCATTATCTTGTGACTGTTGTTGTTGTTGTTAATATAGACAACTTTCTCCCTACTTCACCATTTTAAAGTTCTGTTCATCAGATATCTCACGTAAATGAAAAATGTAAAACAATTTCAGCTTCAGGTCTGAAGAAGGTTAAACCTAACTCTATAAACAAACTAAACAGTTGAGATATCATAGTAATAATTATTAAAGAAAACAAAATCACACCCAGAAAATGCATGATTTTCAATTTTTTATATTTTTTTTGTCATTAACAGTTTCTTCCATATATTTACATAATGTCTGGCTCTGTTAGTCTGCTGTCTTCAGCTTTTGAAGAATAACATGTTCCTCTCCAAACATAAATACTTCAAAATTTGACAAGCAATGATCTTCAGAAATGTAGCACAATGGATTAAAATATTTAATCTTTACAGCAACTATAACACTCTCTCTCAATCACTTTCTGTCTGTCTGTTTGTCTCTCTCTCTCTCTGTCTCCACGAAGACCTATTGAAGCAAGTGAAAACAAATCAAAATTGTTTGACGTGGCCAATGACAGTACCACCTGATTGGCACTTGTGCCAGTGAAACGTTAAAAGCACATCCGAGCATGTAGAAAACACTTGCCCAAGGTGCCACGCAGTGGGACTGAACCCAGAACCATGTGGTTTGTAAGCAAGCTACTTACCACCACCACCTGTAATAGTCTAATAATCACAATCATTGTGATTATTTTGCCCCCGGGTCTGTCTGGTTGAGCAGACCTACAATCAATGGAATTCTTTCCATGACCATCTCATTTCATTCCTAGATACAGTGATTTTTTTTTAATAATATAGCAAAGCAAAACAGGTAGCTATGTGATACATAATTCCCAATAATGATTGTCGTGGTATTTATTTTAGCCCTGATCAAACCTAAGATCGAAGATCTTCCAGATGTGGCCATCACACTTTCTTCTTAACTGCAGAGAACCTAGAACCACATTGTCTAACTTTTTTACTTTTCTTAAATGACATCATGTGATTCAAAGAAGGCTTGACTTGGCTGCTAATTCTAGCAAGTTGAACCAGTACAGCTATGTGATACATAATTCCCAATAATGATTGTCGTGGTATTTATTTTAGCCCTGATCAAACCTAAGATCGAAGATCTTCCAGATGTGGCCATCACACTTCTTCTTAACTGCAGAGAACCTAGAACCGCATTGTCTAACTTTTTTACTTTTCTTAAATGACATCATGTGATTCAAAGAAGGCTTGACTTGGCTGCTAATTCTAGCAAGTTGAACCAGTACAGCTATGTGATACATAATTCCCAATAATGATTGTCGTGGTATTTATTTTAGCCCTGATCAAACCTAAGATCGAAGATCTTCCAGATGTGGCCATCACACTTTCTTCTTAACTGCAGAGAACCTAGAACCGCATTGTCTAACTTTTTTACTTTTCTTAAATGACATCATGTGATTCAAAGAAGGCTTGACTTGGCTGCTAATTCTAGCAAGTTGAACCAGTACAGCTATGTGATACATAATTCCCAATAATGATTGTTGTGGTATTTATTTTAGCCCTGATCAAACCTAAGATCGAAGATTTTCCAGCTGTGGCCATCACACTTTCTTCTTAACTGCAGAGAACCTAGAACCTCATTGTCTAATTCTTTTACTTTTCTTAAATGACATCATGTAATTCGAAGGAGGCTTGACTTGGCTGCTAATTCTAGCAAGTTGAACCAGTACAGCTATGTGATACATAATTCCCAATAATGATTGTCGTGGTATTTATTTTAGCCCTGATCAAACCTAAGATCGAAGATTTTCCAGATGTGGCCATCACACTTTCTTCTTAACTGCAGAGAACCTAGAACCGCATTGTCTAATTCTTTTACTTTTCTTAAATGACATCATGCGATTCAAAGAAGGCTTGACTTGGCTGCTAATTCTAGCAAGTTGAACCAGTACAGCTATGTGATACATAATTCTCAATAATGATTGTCGTGGTATTTATTTTAGCCCTGATCAAACCTAAGATCGAAGATTTTCCAGCTGTGGCCATCACACTTTCTTCTTAACTGCAGAGAACCTAGAACCTCATTGTCTAATTCTTTTACTTTTCTTAAATGATATCATGTGATTCGAAGGAGGCTTGACTTGGCTGCTAATTCTAGCAAGTTGAACCAGTACATAGATGCCTACATAGACATACACTTGTTTACAGCATAAATGCTACAAGAAATATAACATCATGAAGCGAAAAATAACAAGGTAACATTTCATTGTATTCGGTTTTGTAAAAAAGTGGAAAATCCCAGCAGAGAGGAAACGAAAATATGGAGAATTGCAAAGAGAAATGGGGATGAAAAAAAAAAATACGGTTGGAATATTTCAAACCTCTGCTGATAAAACTGATGCATTTTTTTTAAATAGAATATTCTATGTTCCTGTTACTATTTACCAAAATATGGTTTTGCAGATATTCTTTCCCTCACCCCCAACCCAACATCCTTTGTTAATAGAATTTGGATGGCTTTCGAAAACTTGGTTATTA
>NC_043015.1:50608352-50610852 GCF_006345805.1 Octopus sinensis
TGTGTGTGTGTGTATATGTATGTATGCGAGGTCATTGCCAGTACCGCCTGAATGGCCCTCATGCCAATGGCACATAAAAGCACCCACTACACTCTCGGAGTGGTTGGCATTAGGAAGGGCATCCAGCTGTAGAAACTCCGCCAGATCAGATTGGAGACTGGTGCAACCATCTGGTTCGCCAGTCCTCAGTCAAATCGTCCAACCCATGCCAGCATCGAAAGCGGATATTAAACAATGATAATGATGCTGATGATGATGTGTGTGTGTGTATATATATATATATATATATATATATATTCTATTACTTGTTTCAGTCATTAGACTGTGGCCATGCTGGAACACCGCCTTGAATTTTTAGTCAAATTAATTAACCCCAGTATTTATTCTGTTGTTCTCTTTTGCTGAACCACTAAGTTACAGGGATATTAACGCACCAACTCCAGTAATCAAGTGGGGGGGGGCGAACACAGAAGACACATGCACACATATATACATACGATGAGCTTCTTTCAGTTTCCATCTACCAAATCCACTCACAAGGCTTTGGTTGGCCTGAGGCTATTATAGTAGAAGACATTTGCCCAAGGTGCCACACAGTGGGATCGAACCCAGAACCATGTGGTTGGGAAGCAAGCTTCTTACCACACAACCACGTCTGCAGTATATCTATGTGTGTGTCTTTATGCTTCTCTTTGTCATCCACCACCAATTGAAAACCGGTGTCAGTGTGTTTATGTCCCCATAACTAAGTGGTTCAGTGAAAAAGATAACAAATTAAGTAACAGGTTTAAAAATGTAAGAACTGGGGTCAGTTCATTTGACTAAAAATTCTTCAGGATTGTGCCCCAGCATAGCCACAGTCAAATGACTAAAACAAGTGAAACTATAAAAATAAAATATGTATAAAATATTTTTTTGTTATTATTTATTAATATTTCAGAGTTTCTTTGGATTTTTTTTTTGTTTTTTTTCTTTAATAGCTATTTTTTTTCTTTAATAGCTATTTTCCAAACAAATTAATGAGAGTTATTCTTTTCTATCAACAAACTATAGAATTTCAGTTTCATGTTCAGGAGAACTAGTTGTCATGAGAGCAGAAGCAGGTTCAATCCCTAGCAACAGCAGGTGATGTTTCATTTTTTTTTTTATTATTGATCTATTAATCTCTGTTGATCAGATTGATCTAAATCTAAGACATCACAGAGAGAAAGGAAGAGCGAGAAAGAGAGAGAGTGCAGGGAAGAGATTGATAGAGAGAGAGAGAGAGAGACATAAACAGATAGATGGAGAGACAGATAAGTAGACAAACAGACAGAAAAAGAGAGAAATCAAATCGAATTACTTCAGTGACTCAGATACTTAGTGAGGTGTATGTGTGTGTGTATTGTGTGTGTGGTGTGTGTGTGTGTGTGTGTGGTGTGTGGTGATTCTTTCATCTGATCTTTGTACCTACTAAACAACTGCTGCTAGGAGATTCCAACTGATATTGGATCCAAAATATGAGCAATTCTAACAATAAGCTTATGTTACAACTAACATATAAGAACATTTGAATCTACGGGAACACATGATAAGTGAATGAATAGAATTTCAATCGATAAATAGCATGGTTTATACCAGAGATTGCAGAAGGGCAATTTTGATGTACTAGAAACCTGGCCGAGCAAATTTAATGTAAATATAACACAACATGCTCGTCTCAATTCAGCCTTGGAACTTCAAAAACATGAATCTGTGATTCCAGTCAGGCATGAAAAGTAATTAATGCTATTCTCATCATTACTGGAAATGCAACAAATGAATCACAAAAGTAATAGAAAAATGGTTTGGTTTATGGGGTACTGTTTTATCTGTGTGTGTATATACAAGAGAGAGAGAGACAGAGAAAGAGATAAAGAGATAAAGAAATAGATAGATAGATAGATAGATAGATAGATAGATAGATAGATAGATAGATAGATAGATAAATGGATGGATAGATAGATAGATAGACAGACAGACATTTAGATAGACAGACAGAGAAAGAGAGAGAGACAGAGAGAGATAAAGAGACAGATAGATAGATAGATAGACAGAGAAAGAGAGAGAGAGACAGAGAGAGATAAAGAGACAGATAGATAGATAGATAGATAGATAGACAGAGAAAGAGATAGATATACAGACAGAGAGAGACAAAGAGATAGATAGATAGACAGAGAGAGAGAAAGAGATAGATAGATAGATAGATAGATAGATAGATAGATAGATAGATAGATAGATAAATGGATGGATAGATAGATAGATAGACAGACAGACATTTAGATAGACAGACAGAGAAAGAGAGAGAGACAGAGAGAGATAAAGAGACAGATAGATAGATAGATAGACAGAGAAAGAGAGAGAGAGACAGAGAGAGATAAAGAGACAGATAGATAGATAGATAGATAGATAGACAGAGAAAGAGATAGATATACAGACAGAGAGAGACAAAGAGATAGATAGATAGACAGAGAGAGAGAAA
>NC_043015.1:50618352-50653352 GCF_006345805.1 Octopus sinensis
CCAGAGTCAGAATATGTCAGTGATATAGACACAGGCATGGCTATGTGGTAAGAAGTATGCTTCCCAATTACTTGGGTATATATATATATATATATATATATGCATATGTGTGTGTATCTTTGTGTCTGTGTTTGTCCCTCACCACCACTTGTCAACTGGGGTTAGTGTGTTTATGTCCCCCATAACTTAGCAGTTCAGCAAAAGAGACTGATAGAATAAATACCAGTCATTTTAAAGATAAAAAAGGTTCTGAGTTCAATTTGTTGAACTGAAATTCTTCGGTATGTTGCCCCAGCATGGCCGCAGTCTAATGACTGAAACAAGCGAAAGATAAGCAATAAAAGATTTGGGAACTGTAATAACAATATTCTTATTTCTTTATTACCCACAAGGGGCTAAACATAGAGGGAACAAACAAGGACAGACAAACGGATTAAGTCCATTACATCGAACCCAGTGCAAAACTGGTACTTAATTTATCGATCCCGGAAGGATGAAACGCAAAGTCGACCTCGACGGAATTTGAACTCAGAACGTAACGGCAGACGAAATACGGCTACGCATTTCACCCGGCGTGCTAACATTTCTGCCAGCTTGCTACCTTAATGTAATAACAATATTGCTAAGATGAAAAGAAAGAACATGCTCAATGACAGCAAGATGGCTTTCCTCTCAGCAACGCTGCTTATGTATGCGCATATATTTTATAAGCGGCGCACAAAAGGTTTCCCTTCTTTGTGTGTGCACGCGTCTTGCAAGTAACAATACAAAGGAAAGAGAAACGAAGTGTGTGTGCATGAAGTTTTTCCAACATGAAACAGAGATCTTTTAAGTGAAGAAATTTCGCATGGATGCATATGTATTTTGCAAAGGAAGAGAAAATGCACACACGAGCAAATTCCTGCACACACTCATAGCTGAGAAAGAGAAATTAGATGCAACATTATCTGAGAATATACCTTTTACCTTCTGTCTCAGCCATTGAACTGTTGCCATGCTGGAGCACCAGTTTGAAGGGTTTTAGTAGAAAAAAACAAACCCAGTACTTATGCTTTTAAATCTGGTCCTTATTCTATCACTCGCTTTTGCTGAACTGCTTAGTTGTGGGGGCTGTAAACAAACCAGCACTGGCTGTTAAGTGATGGTGGGCGACAAACACAAACACACACACACATACACACAAACACACACACACACACACACACACACACACATACACACAAACACACACACCACACACACACACACACACACATATACACTCACACATGACCAGCTTTCACACAGAGTCCATCTACCAAATTTGCTCACAAGGTATTGGTTGGTGCAAGATTACATTAGAAGATACTTGTCTAAGGTGCTGCATCGTGGAAGTGAACCAGAAACCATGAGGTTACAGATAGAGCTTCTTAATCACATGGCCATGCCTGCACCTGTACATATATACTATATACATACATACACATATGTACATATACTTATATATATACACATTCATACACACTCACACATATGTGTATGCATATATGTACATACACATATACATACATACATACATACATACATACATACATACATATATATATATATGTATATATGTATATATGCATATATTCATATAAGAAGTATGACCACTAGGTGGATTCTTAATATGCTAAAGGTAAACCCCATATGGTCTGTCCAATAAGAAAAATTGTTCTCAAGAAAATTCGGCAAACACCAGAACGTAACATATAGTGATTAGTAACATACCTAGGTTTCATTGTTACCATTTACATTAGGTAAATGTCTGCAAATCCTCAGTGTGACCATGATAGAGAATATAATTTGCAGAACTATACACGAGATGTCCTCCCAAGAGAGAACATGCATATATTTGGGGATGTATTTCAAATGTCTAGGCCACTGGTTTAAATTGATATTAATCTAATTAATATCAATTTTTACCCTTATTATTTAAATTTATACATATGTATATACACATACGTGGAGGCACATGGCCTAGTGGTTAGAGTAGCGGACTCGCAGTCGAGGGATCGCGGGTTCAAATCTCAGACCAGGCGATGTGTGTGTTTATGAGCGAAACACCTAAGCTCCACGTGGCTCCAGCAGAAGGTAGTGGTGAACTTCAGCTGACTCTTTCGCCACAACTTACTCTCACTCTTTCTTCCTGCATCTTGCAGCTCACCTGCAACGGACTGGCGTCACGGCCAGGTGGGGAACCTATATGCCAAGGAAACCGGGAAACTGGCCCTTACAAGCCAGACATGGCTCGAGAAGGAACAAACATATATACATATATATATATATGATTAAAAAAATGTTAGTCTTATCGTTGTCATTTGTTCTAAGTCATTTGGATTATATTTCTTCTGGTTACTGCAATATCATAGTATCAAGCTATACTGAAGTGTCATTTGAGTCCAAGCCAAATCAATATCTAGCCCCAATTTAGGGGAAGAGAGGGTAGGTCTTTTTCGCACTCTGTATTGTTGGCCAAAAAGAGGATTTACATAGTGTGATACACTCTAAGGTCTTCAAAGACATGTATAATTGCACATCAATGTTACTACATTCTTCACTCCAGGTAGTCAAAACTTAAAAGGAATTTCTCCAAATTTGTCCAATGCTCAGAAACAATATATTGGTGAGACACTGTAGGATTGTTTCTAGTTCAACAGTGACCTTGATACGACGAAGATACCACATATACGATAATGGGAAGGCAATGATAACTAGTTTGGTTTCATTCTGCAGCAATTTAAATTTCATATTTCTTTGTAACCAGATTTCATAGAAGCTCTGATTTGCAAAAACCATCTTTACTTTTCCATCATTCTGAAATTCAATGACAATCACCTGTAATTCAAATTTTTGTTCTGTTTTGAATAACAATCAAGAATTTCCCTTTAATCAATGCATCAATTGATTGGAATGAGATTGCTGATTGTTATTCAAAATAGAATAGATTCTTCCTTCAATTATTCTAGCTGTGTAAAGCAGGCCCTTAAATTACCATCTGTAAATAATGGTAAAATGCTTCATGTGAATGAGAATTGACAAGAGAATTGTACAGGTTAAACCTTCTTCTAAGGTTTAGCCTGTACAATCTTAATTTAAATTCTAAAACTGTGGGCTGCATTCTTAGTGTGTGTTGGCTAAAAGCTGGTTGTAAATTCAAATTCTTCATCATCTATAAATATCAGCAAAGTTATATCATTGAATAAAATCAATATAACAAGGCAATACTATCAGAATAGAGAAAATCTTGAAAGATTGCTTCTCCATACTGAATGGGGTTCACCTGGCTGTCAAAAAGGTCTCCTATGAAACACTTCTTCCAGTTTTATACAACAGTGTTGCTGGGTTTTGGGGGATTTTTGTATTATTGTTAATATACGTATAAAAATCATGACAATCAGCCAGCAGAAGATACTTGACTTTATTGGCAGAAATGTGACTTACTCTTACTTTGTTGATAAACAGCCTGAATTTGCAAGTGTGAGGGAACAATTTTAATCTAATACATGCAGCGTCGACAGTTTATTAAGTAAAAATTAAACTTGTACAAGCAAATCTTCAGCAGAACAGAGTTCTGTTAGTTGCCATCTATGTAAAGCATTTCACAATTATCTCTAGATAATAATCTAACAACCTACACAATGATCGAAAGAAGATTTAACGAGTTGATTGAACTGAGATTCCTGACTGGATTGAAAAAATAAATAAAATGTTGTGTGGGAAATAGAACAAGAAAACAAAAACTGAATTGAAGGAGACGATTACTGAGTTAGAAAACGAAGAAAAAATAACGACAATATTTGAAAATCAAGATTTACTTGAAATGTGGTTACAATACAATTTGAAATTTCTTTCATTATAAAGTGAAGCCAAGCTAATTTCCATTCTTTTCCATTATTATCCCCTTTAGCAAAGAAAAGCTTTAGTGCTTTAACAAAATTTTTGACAAATAATGGGAACCAAATATAACAAAACTTGTTCTTGGTTGGTTGGCAATCAGCAACGAGGATCACATTAATTAAAAAAAAATATATAAAAAAAACTGTTTGCTATTCTAATTATTTTTAACTTTGATCGTTTGCTGGTTTCAGTCATTGGACTGTTGTAACAATGCTGGGTCACTGCCTTGAACAGATTTAGTCAAACGGTCAGCCTCACCATTTATTTTTTAGTGTCTGGCAACCTTTTGCTGAACTGCTAAGCTACAGGTAACATAAACAAACCAACATTGGTTGTCAAGCGAGGGGGAAACAAATACACAAAAACATACAAACGCACACACATACACACAAACGCCATATACAACAGGCTTCCAAACAGTTTCCATATTTACTGAATTCACTCAAAGGGTATTTGGTCAGGCTGGAGCTATACTGCGAATAAAATACATGCCCAAGGTGCTGCGCAATGGGACTGAACCCAAAACCATCTAGTTGCAAAGCAAGCTTCCTAACCACACAGCCACGCCTGTATACATATTGATTCCATTGGTTTCAGATTTTGGCACAAGGACACCAATTTCAGAGGAGGGGTTAAGCTGATTACATTGACCCCAGTGTTCAACTGATACTTATTTTATCAATCCCGAAAGGATGAAAGGTAAAGTTGACCTCTGCTTAATTTGAACTCAAAATGTAAAGATGGACAAAATACCACTAAGCATTTTTCCCAGCGTAGGAGTGGCTGTTTGGTAAGTAGCTTGCTTACGAACCATATGGTTCCAGGTTCAGTCCCACTGCATGGCACCTTGGGCAAGTGTCTTCTACTATAGCCTTGGGCCGACCAAAGCCTTGTGAGTGAATTTGGTAGATGGAAACTGAAAGAAACCCGTCGCATATATGCATATATATGTGTTTGTGTGTCTGTTTTTATCCCCCCCAACATCGCTTGACAACCGATGCTGGTGTGTTTACATCCCTTAGCAGTTCAGCAAAAGAGACCAATAGAATAAGTACTAGGCTTACAAAGAGTAAGTCCTGGGGTCGATTCGCTCAACTAAAGGCAGTGCTCCAGCATGGCCGCAGTCAAATGACTGAAACAAGTAAAAGAGTAAGAGCATGCTAACGATTCTACCTTACACCTGTATATTTATTATTAATAAATAATCCCTGTTATCTTTGTCTTTCTTATTTTCAATCACATTAATAGACAAAGTACCTTTAAGAAAAACTTACACGTGTCATTTTGCAGTGAAATATTTCATGAGATACAGACTAAGTGATACAACTGAACAAAATTTTCCATTGTCGTTGCTATTATTATTATTATTATTATTATTATTATTATCATTATCATCATTTTTATCATCATTATTATTATTATTATTATTATTATTATTATCATTATTATTATTATTATCATCATTATTATTATTATCATTATTATTATTATTATCATTATTATTATTATTATTATTATCATTATTATTATTATTATCATTATTATTATTATTATTATTATCATTATCATTAACATTAGTATTATTATTATTATTATTATTATCATTATCATTAACATTATTATTATTATTATTAACATTATTATTATTATTATTATTGTTGTTGTTGTTGTTATTATTGTAAGCCATGTCTCTGAATACTTTCTGGTTTCAGATAGAGAAATAATAATTGTTTTCACAGCTGAAATGAATATATTATCGAATGAAATTGTTCTAGTCATCCGAAATGCTAAATTCAGTATTAAAAGACAGTCTTTCACCTGACAGTCATACAAATGGTCACTGCCAGCTTTCAGCTAAGGTGTTCAACAGAACACCTGAACCAGAAGCAACAACAACATGAATTTCATAATATAAACATAATATTCTTCTAAATCTTCTGTCATACAATTCTGTCCATTTCTTTCATGGTTCTAAATGTCTCCTGCAGGGAAGGTAAGAGTTCTATTAGAAATCATGGATATATCACCGTCATCATTTTACCATCCACTTTTCTATGCTGGCCGAGGTCAGGTGGAATTCGTTGAGATAGATTTTCTATGACTGGATGCCCTTTTCTGTCACCAAGCATGGTAACAGGTGAGAAAGTGTTTTCGCAGAGTCTTGGAGACGAATGACACAGCTCATGACATTTACAGCTATCATATGAGGTCAAGATAAGGAGACAACACAAAATACTCACATCATGTATACATATATATATATATACTGCGACATCCTTTGTGTTCTGTTTTTTATTTCATTTGATGCATATACCCTCTCACTTCTGCTACTAGCTGGCATATACAGGTGCTTACAATTATCAAGTATTCACCCTGAATTTATATATATATATATTATATATATATATATATATATATATATGTATTCTTTTGTTCTTTTATCTGTGTCAGTCATTTGGCTGTGGCCATGCTGGAGCACCACCTTTAGTCGAACAGATCAACCACAGGACTTATTCTTTGTAAGCCTAGTACTTACTCAGTCAGTCTCTTTTGCCAAACCACTAACTTACAAGGACATAAACACACCAACATCGATTGTCAAGCGATGGTGGGACAAACACGGATGCACAAACACACACACACACTCATATATATATATAAGAATACCCTTCAATCATTGGGCAATAAACTGCACTTGCGAAGACCTGTTGAGTCAAGTGAAGTCATTGTCATGGCCAATGCCAGTACCGCCTGATCGGCGCCATTAGAGTGTGATCGTTGCCAGTACTGCCTGACTAGCTGCCATGCCAGTGGCACATAAAAAAACATCATTCAAGCGTGGTTGATGCCAGTGCTGACTGACTGGCCCTTGTGCCAGTGGCACATAAGAAGCACCATTTGAGCTTGGTCGATGCCAGTGCTGGCTGATTGGCTCCTATGCCTGTCGGATGTAAAAGGCACCATTCAAGCGTGGTTGATGTCAGGACTGCCTGACTGGCCCTTGTGCCGGTGGCAAGTACAAAGCACCCACTATACTCTCAGAGTGGTTGGAGTTAGGAAGGGCATCCAGCTGTAGAAACCTTGCCAGATCAGATTGGAGCCTGGTTCAGCCTCCTGGATTACCAGTCCTCAGCAGTCCTCAGTCAAACAGTCCAACCCATACCAGTATGGAAAGTGGACATTAAATGTTGATGATAATGATGGTGCTATATATATATATATAAGTTTGGATTTATTCCCTAATATTTATTATTATATATATATATATAGCACCATCATTATCATCAACATTTAATGTCCACTTCCATACTGGTATATATATATATACATACATACATACATACATACATACACACACACACACACACACACATATACATATATATATATATATATATATATATAATATATATATATATAATATATATATTATATATATATATATATATATATATATATTTATATATATATATATATATATAGATATATATATATATATATATATATATATATATATATATATATATATATATATATATATATATATATATATAGGTATGAGCATTATGGCCAAACGGTTAAGTAGTTTGCTTTGCAACCATGAGATCCCAAGTTCAATCTGATTGTGTGACACACACACATATATAAAGAAAGAGAGAGAGGGACATGCACATACACACACACAATTATTACTATATACATGTGTGTGTGTGTTAGTTAGTTAGTTAGTAGTTAATTTGGCTCAAAAGCAAATAGCAAGGCCATGTAGGGGGACATGGAGTTAAGTACAGGGTGGTGTTCATGTAAAGAGTTCAGGCCACTTGAGGTGTGTGTGTGTGTCTGTGTGTTTTGTAGCAAACTGGCAGGCCAGTAATGGAGGGGCCTTATGTCACTGTGTAAATTAATTAAGCCGCCAATTAGCGAATTAGTTAAATGTCCCGTGTTTATATATGTGTCAGTAATTCTTGGTATTTTTTGCTATGGTCCATATTTCAACAATGACTCTTACTAAAAGAAATGGGGGCACCGATATTAAAGTATTACCATCCTTGATTCCTCTGGAAACACAATGAAACTGTAAATGTGAGTAATACTATACTATAGTTTACTGCCCCACCCCCTCCGATAAGGAAGTGCATTCCAGTTGTTCTTTTGTTGTTGGGTTTTTTTTTTTCTTTTAAATAAAGAATTTGATATTATGGGAAGGTAAGCTTGATGGTCAAACAGAGGGTGAGAAACATTCTTGTTCAGTGAAGCATGTATTTAGTACTACAGAGGTCATCCTGTACAGAATGATATACTCTTTTTTACACTTTTACTTGTTTCAGTCATTTGACTGTGGCCATGCTGGAGCACTGCCTTTAGTCGAGGAAATCGATACTAGGACTTATTCTTTGTAAGCCTAGTACTTATTCTATTGGTCTGTATATATACATATATATACATATATACGACAGGCTTCTTTCAGTTTCCGTCTACCAAATCCACTCACAAGGTTTTGGTCGGCCCAAGGCTATAGTAGAAGACACTTGCCCAAGGTGCCATGCAGTGGGACTGAACCTGGAACCATGTGGTTGGTAAGCGAGCTACTTACCACAAAGCCACTCCATTTTTTTCTTTTGAAGTCTCATCATCATCATTTAAAATCCATTTCCCATGCTGGCATGAGTTGGACAGATTGATAGGAACTGGCATGGCCAGGCACCACACCAGGTTCTGTAGATTGTCTTGGTTTGGTTTAGTTTCTATAACCGGATGCCCATCCTAATGCCAACCACCTTACAGAGTGTAATGGATGCTTTTCTTCACATGGCACCAGTACCAGTGCTTTGCATGTGACACAAGCTTTTTTTTTTGCCTTCTCTTTGTTTTGTTTCTACTGTCTGAACATTGATGAGTACAAATAGCTTACATAAGACTTTAAAAAATAATGCATTAAAAAAAAAGACAACCTTAAACCTTTTGATACCAACCCTCACTGAAACTATTCCTGGTTCTACAACACAAACTTGCTGTTTAAAACATGATCTAAATCAAAATCTTTCCATCAAAATTCCACATTCGTTTGTTCCAAAAACCAGGTTAAAAAGAGCAATGCTATTTTATTAAATTCTACATGACTCAGGAAAAGCTGCCACCAAGCCTAGTATGTGCTCTTATCTGGCATCTCTCATATTAAATGTCTCTGTATCTTTTTTTTCTTCCATCTTCTCTCTGTATACTTTTTGTTAAATCCTTGAAATGTTGGATTATTATAATGCCCACTTCAACATATGGATACTTAGTGAAACCAGTAAAGACACTGCTATATCTGACCACCTACTGTGAACTCTCTGGTACTTCACATACTTCTCTTTGCTTACTAGGTTGTTCCATTTGTCACATGGGAGGGGTGTACACTTTTAAGCAGTGGTTTCCAACCATTTTTTTTATCTATGGACCCCTTTAGACAGACTAGGCCCCAAATTAACAATAGGCTGGAGGTTGGCAGTCAATATATTATTTAGCTACATCTGGATGCATGTAGCTTCATTTTTGATAACATGTAGGCGTAGGAGTGGCTGTGTGGTAAGTAGCTTGCTTACCAACCACATGGTTCCGGGTTCAGTCCCACTGCGTGGCACCTTGAGCAAGTGTCTTCTACTATAGCCTCGGGGTGACCAAAGCCTTGTGAGTGGATTTGGTAGACAGAAACTGAAAGAAGCCTGTCATATATATGTATATATATATATATGCATGTGTGTGTATATGTTTGTCTCCCCAACATCGCTTGACAACTGATACTGGTGTGTTTACGTCTCTGTAACTTAGCAGTTCGGCAAAAGAGCCCGATAGAATAAGTACTAGGCTTACAAAGAATAAGTCCTGGGGTCGATTTGATTCAACTAAAGGCGGTGCTCCAGCATGGCCACAGTCAAATGACTGAAACAAGTAAAAGGGTAAAAGAGTAAAGAGAGGACCCCTAGGGAACATATGGACCCTGGCTGAGAACATTACTTTAAAGCACAAACAGGGAAGTCATACAACCAGACAGTTTATATTGGTGCTTCTCATATTTAGATTTGTAAAAGAGAATAAGGCTATATCCACAATTTCTATCGAAATAAAATCGCTAGAATTTGAGGAAATATCTTAGTATTTGCATTAGTAACAGACAATTAAGTGAAAGAATTTTTCAGAGCAGAGACCTTCATTCACCATGGAAACGATTCGTCAAACTATATTCTGCAGCATTTTACTAAATCCTATATTTCTCAGTGGATGTAACACAATTTTCAAAACACAATAGAACTGAATTAATGTTTTTATTATGCTTACCTATATTATATACATAGTGTATATATATCTATATCATCATCATCATCATCATTATCATTTAACGTCTGTTTTCCATGCTGGCATGGGTTGGATGGTTTCATCAGAGCTGGCATGTGGGAGAACTGCACCAGGTTCCAGTCTAATTTGGCTTGGTTTCTACAGCTTGATACCCTTCCTAATGCCAACCACTTTGCAGTGTACACTGGGTGCTTTTTACATTCACCAGCATGTATATGTGTATATATACAATATATATATACTCCCATACATACTTTAGTGTGGATGTGTGTGTGTGTGTATACACACATATGTACATATGCTTACATTATGTTTATATACATGTTATAAACATACAGACATTACATATACATACATAATACATGTAGTTATGTAGATAAAAGCATATTACTCTACCTCCATTATTTGAGTACTATTTTTTCCACCTTGTTTTGCATTTATATGCTATATTTGTGAATTCTATTTCTAGGTCAGATAAGAGGTATAAGCCTACAAGATCGGTAACCTCAGCTGAATCTGGGGCTCCCATGGGTATATCAAAACAATCTCTAGTGTCTTTTCTTGCCCATAGTTTATCTTTATATTTTATAATGGACTTCCTCGCAGCCACACATACACATACACACACATACACACACACAAACACAAACATGTATATATATATGGAAAGAAGTCAAGGTAGAAAATGCTAAAATAATTTTGTAAAAAGCATTTCAGTACCGGTTTCAGTCATTGAGACGTTTTCAAATCTAAGTATGGAAAACAATTAAATTTTGAAAATATTAAATGAAAAGTTTTTCAAAGAAGAATATTTGCATAGTATTCAAATAGAAGGGGCATTTTCCTTGTTTCTGCCTGTCTCTGTCTCTCTTGTTTACTCTTGTGGGTTTGAGGTCATTGTGAATATATAAAGCTAGATTATAGATATGCATATTGCAGGCAAAAAACTTCAATCAAACAATTCTTTTTTAAAAATTTAACTATGCTATAGGAATACAAACATAAAATCAGTTTAAATAGAAACATTCTCCATGATATTCACATGTTTGCTGAATATCTAAATAAATTTACCTAAGTGAATGTAATAAATGTTTAGTGTCATGGTTTATTTTCTAAAAGATGAACTTGATCAAAATACAGAACTAATTGTTGCTGTAAAGTGGTTTCTATTAGATCACCAAAGTCAAAATAGTTCTATGTCAGGTATAATGGTTAATAAAGGAGATGGCTATCTGAATATTTATGATATTCTGTAGCAACTGAAGCAGTTGTCAGAATGAGCAAACAAGATTGACCAGACAAGAACTTTCAATAAATGGTGTCAACTTAAATGGAAGTAGAAAAAAAAAAAATTCTAAAAAATAGTAGAAATAAATTATATTTCAGATCTGTACTTGTTTGGAAAATGACATGTTAAAAGTGAAGCAACTATATCATGGAAATGTTTTTAACCATTTAGGAACAACAGAAAAGCGTGATATATCTCTCCTTGTTTATCACAAGGGTTTGGCTCCAAAAATAAACAAAAACTCAGTGATAAAAGAATCAATGATAAATAAGTCATAACCACTCAATTTTGTAAATAGAATGAACAGCAGACTTGTTGACAGCAAACTTGCAAACCACAAAAGCAATTAGAAAATTACTATTTTTAAATCTCACAATGAGAGATATTCAGCAACAGTACTTTGTAGTAAAGATTGTTTGCCAACATAAAATGGCAGTCCTGGTTTAGGATGAATGTTGCTGTAATTTAGTTCCAGGAGACATCATCTCCAGCTGGCTGTATGACACAATCTGTATCCTTATATTTTCAAACATGGGAATCTAGCACCCCAACTCAGCTCAAAACAATATCTGTGTATTGCGATTTCCAGGTTGTTCCCCTTCATCATCACAGAATAATTGTTCGGCTAGAGGTGGCGCTGCCAAATTCCTGTTCGAAATATATAGTTTTCAAAGTGACAACTAGTCACTGACCTATAAATTAGAAAATTCCTATTTTTAAATCTCACAAGAGATATTCAGCAACATTAGTCCTAAACCAGGCTGCCGTGTTATGTTGGCAAGCAATCTTTATTCCAAAGTAAAGTAGCTTGCTTACCAACCACATGGTTCCAGGTTCAGTCCCACAGCATGGCACCTTGGGCAAGTGTCTTCTACTATAGCCTTGTGAGTGGACTTGGTAGACAAAAACTGAAAGTAGCCTGTCGTATATATATATATATGTGTGTGTATGTATATGTTTGTGTGTCTGTGTTTGTCCCCCCAACATTGCTTGACAACCAATGCTGGTGTGTTTACGTCCCTGTAACTTAGCGGTTCAGCAAAAGAGCTCGATAGAATAAGTACTAGGCTTACAAAGAACAATTTCTGGGGATGATTTTCTCAACTAAAGGCAGTGCTCCAGCATGGCCACAATCAAATGACTGAAACAAATAAAAGAATAAGGTAGCAAGCTGACAGTATCATTAACACATCAGGCAAATTGCTTATCGGCATTTCGCCCATCTTGAAGTTCTGAGTTCAAATTCCACCAAAGTCAACTTTGCCTTTTGTCTTTTTTGAGCCAATAAATTAAGTACCAGTTGTATCCTGGGGTCGATGTAATCGACTAGTCCCCCTCCCCCAAAATTTCAGGCCCTGTGCCTTTAGAAGAAAGGATTATTATTGTTATTCATAATTTTTGAATAACGGTAACAGATCAAAGCTTCTGCAGTTGAAGGGCAAGAGGTCCTGTGTAATCCCTTTAAATACCAACACGCAAACAGTTTCTGTATAACCCAACATTTATAGCCGCAATTTCTAACCTTTTACTATTGTGAATTATTTTGGAAAAAAAATCAATAATCTTCTTGACTCTCTTTTTAATATTCCAATGAGGCACAATTAACATTTGGTGCTTTTCTTGGGGAAATATTCTTCAACATTCTGTTTGCTGTCACCGTTGTAGAGTGGCCGATATTCCCATGTTTAACATTACCGTTTTATCCGTATTCCTCCTATTTCTAACAATATTGCATATTCTGTTCCAATCCATATTTCATATCCTATTTCATCCATATTCCAACATATATAACATTACCATAATCATTTTATTACATATTTCATAAGTAAAAACCAAAACTGTTTTGTGCTGCTTCAAGAATTAGGATGTTACCTAATCTGGGTCGTAACCCATAGCTGGGAATCGATGGTTTTCAGTCTATGTGGTCTTGGGTTCAGTTCTGGTCCATGGCACCTTAGGTAAGTGTCTTCTACTGTGGCTGCATTCCGACCAAAGTCTACTATGTGAATTTGGTCAACGGAAACTGAAAGAAGCCTGTTGTGGGTGTGCATGTGTGTGCATGTGTGGGTGTGTGTATGTGTGCATGTGTGCATGTGTGCACGTGTTCACATGTGTGTGTGTGTTCACATGTGTGTGTGCATGTGTGTGTGTTCATGTGTGTGTGGAAGCATATGTCTTTCCATGTGTATGTGCATATGTGTATGTGCATATGTGTGTATGCACATGTGTGTGTGTGTGCACACGTGTGTGTGTACATGCTTGCATGTGCACACACACATGTGAATGCATGTGCATGTGTGTGTGTGTGTGTATCCTTGTCTTGACATCTATGTTGCAGTTGTTAAAAAGTATCATTGTCATACAAGCAAGAAGGTTTGCTTCCAGTCATCTGTGAAAAACATGTTTAGCCGTGGAGAAATATTATATTGCTTAGCAACAAGTGAGGGTTGGCAACAGGAAGAGCATCCAACCATAGAAAAAAAAAATCTGTCTCAACAAATTCTATTCAACCCATGCAAGCATAGAAAACCGTGTTAGAGAGTGGCAGATTCTGACCATTCCTCAGTACGAACCCCGCCCCCTCAGTACACACACACACACACACTTCAAGCTCAGACCAACATACAGTTCTGTGGTCAGTGAAAAATTATATTACTTGCTACCAATAGCTTCTTGACTCTTTTTTAATATTCTAATGTAGCACATTTAACATTTGGCACTTTTCTTTGGGAAGTATTCTTCAACATCTTGGTTGCTATCAATATTGTACAGTCGCCCATATACAACATTACCATTTTATCTATATTTTTTCTCCATTTATAACATTACCATTTTATCCATATTCATCCTATTCCTAACAGTATTGCATATTCTATTCCAATCCATATTTTATATCCATTTTCATCCATATTCCAACATAGGCGTAGGAGTGGCTATGTGGTAAATAGCTTGCTTACCAACCACATGGTTTCAGGTACAGTCCCACTGTGTGGTACCTTGGGCAAGTGTCTTCTACCATAGCCTTGGGCTAACTAAAGCTTTGTGAGTGGATTTGGTAGACAAAAACTGAAAATAGCCCGTTGTATATATGTATATATATATATATATATATATATATATATATATATGTACGTGTGTGTATATGTTTGTGTGTCTGTTTGTTCCCCCAACATCGCTTGACAACCGATGCTGGTGTGTTTACGTCCCTGTAACTTAGCGGTTCGGCAAAAGAGACAGATAGAATAAGTACTAAGCTTACAAAGAATAAGTCCTGGGGTCGATTTGCTCGACTAAAGGAGGTGCTCCAGCATGGCCACAGTCAAAAACAAGTAAAAGAGTAATATATAATATTACCATAATCACTTTATAAAAAAAAAATCTGCCTCAACAAATTCCCTCTGACCCATGCAAGCATAGAGAAGCGTGCATTAAATGACGATGTCAGTGAGTGACAGAGTCTGACCTTTCCACAGCAAGAACCCTCCACACACACACACACAGACACACACACATTTCAAACTCAGATCAATATACAGTTCTGTGTCTAGTGAAGAATTATATTACTTGTTAACCAATATCATTTAAATACTATTAAACAAAGATGTCTGCTGTTGATCAGAGGAGATGACAGCCTAGATTCGACTACAATGCCATGTCGTTTCACTTCAGTTAGGCTTCCTTAATAAGCTTTAGAAAAGCATAAATATAACATCTCATTTCACCTCTCTTATATATCTGAGGCCTTCGTCAAAATAAATCAATAGCGATCATTTTTCTAAAGATGAAAGACTTGCTTAAGGATTGAATTTATGCTCATCACTACCACCACCACTACCATTATCATCATCATCATCATCATCATCATCATCATTATGATTATTATTATTATTATTATTATTATTATTATTATTATTATTATGACAACTTTTTCCAATGTTTTGTATTCAATGGTTTTTATTAAAAGTATGTCTTGTATTGACCTGACACATTACAGTTTTTCTAGAAAAGGAAATGTTATCTCTTAAACAATAGTTTGTTTTCATTTTCTGTTTTTTTTTAAGAAACAAATTGACAATTCTTATTAAAATGTTATTATAGAAATGTTAATTACTCCAAAGCGAAAAACATCAAGCAACATCAGTCACCACCATCACCATCATTACAAAGAATGCTATTGTCCTCATCATAATATCGGCAGCCATGGATTTGGCAGAATCGTTAGATGTGAAGACCAAATGCTTTGCACTCTTTAGTTAAGTCCTTTTACATTCTGTGTTCAAATCTTTCCAAGGTTGACTGATTTTCGTCCTTTATGAGTTAAAAAAGAAAGCGTACCAGTTAACTATTGGTGTGGCATGTGTCCAACCAACACGAGCCATCACCCCAGCTGGATCCTTGGAGAAGAGAATATGATGCACTGAGCCGTCATGCAAGCTGAGTCCTCAGAGGAGAGAATGTGATGCACAAGATTGGATCCAACTCAGAAAGTCAAGCAGCAGGACCAAACATCAGATGGTCATGCCAGGTGAAGAAGTATCTTGCAGAGATGCAGACTGACAGGCACTAGAATAGCCAGGGTATGTGAATCCCGGGGAGGCCCTTCTGTTTGCTGTCCCTGGGCTCCCAGAAAATATACATATTTATTTTTTTACTACCCACAAGAGGCTAAACACAGAGGGGACAAAGAAGGACAGACAAAGCAATTAAGTCGATTCCATCGACCCCAGTGCGTAACTGGTACTTAATTTATCGACCCCGAAAGGATGAAAGGCAAAGTCGACCTCGGCGGAATTCGAACTCAGAACGTAATGGCAGGCGAAATACAGCTACGCATTTCGCCCGGCGTGCTACCGTTTCTGCCAGCTCGCCGCCTTATACATATTGCTTACAGCACACCTAAAAGTGGTGCTGGCCCCATAAAAGTGCTGCCTGGGGCAGACTTCTCTCTTTGCCCCCTCTAGCTACACTAGTGTTGACAGGGACACTGCTCAGAGTGTTGCCCAGGACAACCTGGTGGAGGTACATGGCTTAGTGGTTATGGTGTTGCACTCATGATTGTAAGATTGCAGTTTCGTTTCCTGGATCAGGTGACACATTGGTATTTGGCACTCTGTTGAACCACTTCAGATGGAGGATCTGCTGGAGACATTTGTTGAATGGAGAAACATTATTGCCTAGAATATTTTCATTAGACAGATAGGTATCTTCACCTTGTTTGTTATTACCACAACATTTCAGCTGATATATTTTACAGCCTTCACCAGGCTCTTAACCAGTATGCTATATGCCTGTAGGCATGTGGTAACCACAAACAAGGTGAGGACATCTATCCATCCAATGTAAATATTGTACATAATTCGACTGGCTTCTGTGCCAGTGCACATAAAAAGCACCATCCGAACGTGGCCAATGCCAGCGCCGCCTCGACTGGCTTCAGTGCCGATGGCACATAAAAAGCACCATCCGAACGTGGCCGAGGCCAGCACCGCCTTGGCTGGTTTCCGTGCTGGTGGCACGTTAAAAGCACCAACCGATCGTGGCCGATGCTGGACTCCCCTGGCACCTGTGCAGGTGGCATGTAAAAAGCACCCACTACACTCGCGGAGTGGTTGGCGTTAGGAAGGGCATCCAGTTGTAGAAACACTGCTAGATCAGACTGGAGCCTGGTGCAGGCCCTGGCTTCCCAGACCCCAGTCGAACCGTCCAACCCGTGCTAGCGTGGAAAACGGACGTTAAACGATGATGATGATGATGATGATGATGAATTCCTCATGTCTAAAATATAGAACAGTATTATTACCTAGCTTCAAAATTAGGGTTAGGGTTAGCTTCAAAACAGGTGGGGGTTGGTGACAGGTAAGGCATCTGATCATCTGATCGTAAAACAAAATCTGAGTGAATGAATTCCATCTAACTCATGTGAGCATGAGAAAATGGGCGATAAAATGATAACGATGATTATGATAATGATTTCATGCAAGAAGTGTAAAAGAGCTTAAGGACCCGAGAAATCAATTTTCCAAAGACAACAAAATAAAAAAAAAAAAGCCCCAAAATTTACAATTAACACAATTCTATATGATCTCTTCCTACCATTTGGACTGTAAAGGTTAAATACTTTCATTATTTCCATTTGCAGTATGTTAGAATGTGTGTGTGTGTGTGTGTGTGTGTGTGTGTGTGTGTTACCGGCGTTGTGCTGCCATAAAGAAGTCAGTCAAAGACAGGCACAATCAACGCAAGAATATGCATTGGCTGTGAAGAAGCCACAGTGATGCTGCACTTACGTTAGCATTGATCATTAATTCAATTCTTTGAACATGACAAAGTCAATAGCTCATTATCTGTCTGCACTTGCAAGCGGCAATTGCAATTCCCAACTCACCATTCAGTGTGTGTGTGTGTGTGTGTGTGTGCGTGTATGCGTAATGGCGGGGGCGGTGGGAGGAAAGAGAAAAAAGCGAGCATGTGTGAGTGAAGTGAAGTGAAAAAGAGGAATAATGGTAATAATAATAATGATAATAATAATAATAATAATAATGATAATAATAATGATAATAATAATAATAATAATAATAATAATGATAATAATAATGATAATAATAATAATAATAATAATAATAGTAGTAATAATAATAATAATAATAATGATAATAATAATGATAATGATAATAATAATAATAATAATAATAATGATAATAATAATAATGATAATAATAATAATGATAATAATAATGATGATGATGATGATGATAATGATAATAATAATAATAATAATAATGATAATAATAATAATGATAATAATAATGATGATGATGATAATAATAATAATAATAATAATATAATAATAATAATAATAATAATAATGATAATAATAATGATGCTAATAATAATAATAATAATAATAATAATAATAATAATAATAATAACAATAATAATAGTAGTAGTAATCAGTATTATATAGCTGGAAAGAATGGATAGCATGGTACCATAAGCTGCAGGTTGCAAGCCTGCAACACATATAAGGCTCCAAGAGTTCCAACAAAACCGTTAAGCATTTCATCCAGTGTGCTAACAATTCTGCCAGCTCGCCACCTTAATCGTGGTGGAGGTGGTGGTGGTGGTGGTGATGATAATGATGATAAATGCCCTGATGCAGTACCAGACTCATGGCTTCTGATCTTAACTGATTGGAAGTGTTATCATGTACAATGTTTTGTCTTGGTATAAAAGATGGGCTACAGCAAATATTCTGCTCAATACCACAGATTTGCTTGTCAGTTGTTTGACCTTAACCAATTGAGCATGTCCCTTAGTGGCTGACGATATGTGCATCTCTGATCACGAACAGAAGTAGTGGGGGTGCATCATAGCCATATGTTGAGAGGGATTCTTTGGAGCTTGAATAATACACCTCGGGAAACATGGGTGCTTTATTCAACATCCTTAAACAATCCTTATTCAGGGACCTTTTGAGTGTGATGGGCTACTCGACCAGAAGAAAATTCTAACTGGGCCCCACCTGCAAGGTCATGTGCTGTTTATCTTGATATGAGATCACCATATCGCGCACATATGGTTGTGATGCATGTGCCTGGTGTACCTTTATTGGGCTTCGTATATTTTACCCCAGTGTCACTTTGATGGCAAGCACTGCTCTCTCACTCAATAATAATAATAATAATCAGGAAGACACTCGGCAAAAAATGGAAACAAAATTGAAGAGAGACTAATAATAATAATAATAATAATAATAATAATAATAATAACAATAACAATAATAATAATAATAATAATAATAAAAAAATAATAATAATAATAATAATAAATTGTACAAGAAAACCAAAAATTAATTTGAAGCACCACCTTGCAGCAAGGATGGGGAAATATCCTTCAAAAACTGCGAAAATATTCAATTCATCACATTAAGGCTAGCAAGAGCAACATGTTGAAAGGAAAATTGCAAGTAGGGTGTGGGGTGTAGGAGAGAGGGGAAAGAAAAATGAGGTGGGTGTGGCATAATTTGGGGGAAAGGACATGAAAAGGTTATAAAAAAAAAGGTTAAAAGGGAAAGTATTGGAATTAGAAAAGTAAAGGAAAGCAGAAGGAATAAGAAAATTGGAGAGAATAGAGGAGGAAACTATAAATAAAACCCATGAATACACTCACACATGCGTGGACACACTCACATGCGTGGATACGCACACACACGCACGCACGTGTGCATACACACACACGTGCATAGACACACACACATGTGTGCATACACACACACACGTGTGCATACATACACACACGTGCACACACACACATGCACACATGCACACACACATATGCATACACATGTGCACACACACATACACATATGCACGTGTACACACACATGTACACGCACACACGCAGGCACACAGATGTACACACACACACGTGCACACATACATACACACATGTGTACATGCACACACACATGCTCACACACACACGCACGCACATACATACACACACACATGCATACACACACTCACACACATGCACATGCATGCACATGCATGCACACGTGCACACACACTCACATGCACACACACATGCACACACATGCATACATGCACATACACACACACTCACGCACGTTATAGGAATGAAAGCCTACTTGAAACTGAATATGGATAAATAGAAAGAAAGAAAGAAAGAAAGAAAGAAAGGAAGAAAGAAAGACAAGAGTGTAAGGAATTAATTAGAAATACGAAAGATAGGGAGAAATACTACAGAGATGTTGATAAACGAGCAACTTCCTGTAATTAAATAGGTTATTTAAAGCTTACTAATTAATATTAGTTGTACAATTATTTCAATGGCTGCAGATATTCTGTTGAACAATGGACAGAATGGTTTATGATGTTCAGCTATGTCTCTCCAGGTTTCTGAAACTGGACAGAAATCCTAATGTGGCCAATTTTACCTTTCATCTCAGGTGACCGAAGCACAATGGGGAGCAGTGAAATAATTACTGCTATCAATTCAACTAACCTTACCTTTCTCCAATAAATCTCTGACTTTTTAACGAAGTTAATCAACCTTTTCATTACCGATGTTCTAAGGAAATACACTTCCTAACTGAATGGCTTCAGATTCAGCCCCTAGGGCCAACCAAAGGCTTGTGAGTAGGTCTGGCAGAAATTGGAAGAAGTCCAATGACATGGCTGTGTGGTAAGAACCTTGCTTCCCAGCCACATGGTTCTGGGTTCAATAACCACTGCATGCAGCCTTAGGCAAGTATCTTCTACCATAGCCTCAGGCCAACCAAAGTTTTGTGAGTGGATATGGTCGATGGAAACTGAAAGAAGCCCATTGTGAGACAGTGAGACAACAACAAAGATTATCTTAGCTAGAAATAGACTCTGAAACATCTTAGACAAAACTAATAAGGCATTAAAACAGAAGCCCGTCATGTATATATGTATATATTTGTGTGTCTGTGTTTGTCCCCCCCCCAACATCGCTTGACAACCGATACTGGTGTGTTTACGTCCCCATAACTTAGCAGTTCGGCAAAAGAGACTGATAGAACAAGTACTAGGCTTACAAAGAATAAGTCCTGGGGTCGATTTCTTTTACTAAACCCCTTTAAGGCGGTGCTCCAGCATGACCTCAGTCAAATGACAGAAACAAGTAAAGGAATAAAAGAATATATACACACATATATATATGTATGCGGTTGGTGTTAGAAAGGACATCCAGTTGTAAAAACCTTGCCAAGACTGACCTCACCTGTGCTTGTGCCACATAAAAAGCACTTCTCACTTCACCTGTGCTTGTGCCATGTAAAAAGCACTAAGTCCACTCTGCTGAGTGGTTGGTGTTAGGAAGGGCATCCAGCTGTAAAAATCCTGTCAAAACAGTCACAGAAGTTCAGTGCAGGTTTTGGCCAGCTCTTGTGGTATCATCCAACCCATGCTAGCATGAAACACAGATGTTAAGTGATGATGATGCTAACGATTCTACCAGCTTACTGCCATAGTAATAATAATAATAATAATAATAATAATAATAATAATAATAATAATAATAATAATAATAATAATAATTATAATAATAATAATAATAATAATAATACAATTTAATCTGAATGCTAATGGATGAAGTGAGTGTTTGGATTATAAACTGACTTGAAATTTTAATGAACTGTTTTAACTGAGATTACTTGAAAATAAGCAGTTTGGAGGGGAGGTCTTATATGGATTAGTACCAGAATAAATAATATATTGATGGCAGTGGAATGGCAATAGTGAGGGAGATTCAGACACACGGCTTTGAGATATTTGGTTCCATCCCTTAATGTTCTGTATTTAAATCCTTACCAAATGAAGACAACGTTATCCTCCTTCCAGCACAGACAAAATAAAATACCAGTCATGTACTGTGAGTCCACATGACAGACTATACTCCACAGCTGCCCACCCTTCCACCCATATTTGGGGCCTTTTGCATTTTGAGCTTATGTTAAGAATTAACGTAACAGTTGTATGTGTAGGGGAGGAAATTTAGAGAGAGTAAGAAATGGTGATAAAGATACATACACACACATATATACATACACACACATATATACATACCTACACACACATACACATACACATAAATACACATACAAATACATACATGCACGCACATGCATACACAATTTTTATATATAATTACATTCTTATCTGCAACTGGACAAATGCTTTCCTATGTTTACTCAAAACAGAACTTATGGCTACACAAATTAAGAGAATAGTCAAAACTAACATCATTATGGCAGCACAGTACTAGCTTAACTGGAATGGTTCGTGTATCTGCGAAAACAGAGCATAACATTACATGACGTACAAGTGATCAATATCAAAGGATTCACTGAGGCAGCAAATTGAATAACAGTCATTTTCAGCCAGATAGTTTTATGTCTAATACTCATTGCCTCTTTTACTGCTGATGCTAATAATAACAACAATAATAATAATGATAATAATAATAATAATGATAATGATAATTATAATGCTTTTGCCACAAAAACCCCTTTTATTCATGCAACAATGTTATACACAAGGGTTACAAAAGGTGTGGGTAGAGAAGACAAAATGATACAAAAATGAAAGGTAAAAGGTATTGTATAGTCTATATATAGCTGTGTTAATAAAAAATTTTATAAGGATTAAATATACAGAATAAATGGTAACTATGTATACTTTTAATTGTGTGTTTATGTATAGTTTTTTTTTAAAGAATATGTCAAACAAATAAAGCAGCTCGCCCACGCACAGGTGGGAAACCAGCAATTAGGTTAGATCAGAATGCCTATGACCTTGCGTACCTGCCCTTGATTGTATTGGAACCAAGTACAGCCAGAAGTGCTCATAAACATGTTCGTTTTGTTGTTGTTGCTGTTGTATTTTTGATTTTGGATTGAATCATCATCATCATCATCATCGCTTAACGTCCGCTTTCCATGCTAGCATGGGTTGGACGGTTCGACAGGGGTCTGGGAAGCCAGGAAGCTGCACCAGGCTCCAACCTAATCTGGCAATGTTTCTACAGCTGGATGCACTTCCTAACGCCAACCACTCTGTGAGTGTAGTGGGTGCCTTTTACGTGCCACCGGCACAGGGGCTAGAGGAAGCTGGCAATGTCCACAATCAGTTGGTGCTTTTTACATGCCACCGGCACAGGCGCCAGTCAAGGCGGCACTGGCATTGGCCACATTCAGATGGTGTTTTTTTGAATGGGGTAGAAATTATGAAATGTTTGACTGGGTGGTAGCTCAATTGATGCGGTCTTTGATAACATCCTATTGTTTACATGTTTCTTGAAATCTGCTCCTAAATCTTGCTCTTCGTACAATACATTGCCATCGTTTTCCCATTTCGGATCTCTCAGATCTGGTCTGAAGGCCAAATTGCTCAACATCATAACCATGAATGTCATGCCATCTGGATGAGGGAGAGAGATCCTCTGTATCTAAGTTGCCCAGCTACTTCCACTGGACATCCTGCTTTTGCCCCTTCTTCTTCATCTTTCCTCTCTAGTTTTCATTTGTTTCCCATGATTGTAAGATGTTGGGTTGCTACTTTTGGAAGTGAAGTCTTTAGTTTTGTCAACATCTGGTCCTGAAGATAAAACAAGTTCTTTGACTATCCTCAATGTTACAATCAACCAATGGTGCCATTAGAACAGTAACCACCAAGATCTACTTCTATCTCCATCACTCACTCTTCACATTTTGTAGCAGCTCAGAGCAGAAAAACCTTCAAGTGATTTGTACTGCCACATGTATAGCAGCTCTGCTTTCTAACCCGAGATACCTGTCTCACTAGTTTTGTTTAAATACTCATCATGGTCAGAATGACATTGTTATTTTCAGGGTACCTTAGAACATTTACGTCCATGTTCAGCCTGTAGTATGTTAGAAATCAATATCATTTTCTATAAGGAGAGGTGATAAAAAATGTCAGAGAGAGAGAGAGACAGGGGGAGGGAGAGAGAGAGAGAGAGAGAGAGAGAGAGAAAGAGAGAGAGAGTGGGGGTAAAGATATATACAATTATATTCTTACTTAGAATTGGCCAAGTGCTTTTGAGTAAATTCAGAACTGAACACAAGAGAATAATCAAAGACATGTTGATGGTCACATCTGCATCCACACCCAACCCTAACCATATTGCACTGCAAAGGGGATGACAAACCAGATGTCAATATTGTTGGCAATGCCCCCACCCCGCCAACAGCCACTACTATATTATTACTATTGCAGTATGAACCTATGGAGCAGGATCGTAGTTCTCTAAGTCATCCTACCTTTGGTCTTGAAGACCAAGCAAACACCTCAGTAACCCCTAGTCTAGTTGATAGAAAATAAACAGCCCCTAACATCAGCCTGAGATACACTTTACTTATTTCTTTGAAGGCACGTGGTAAATCCCCTTGCTCTTAATAAAGAAGAACTATGTCACATTCCTGCTTGCTTGTTTTTATGATGAATTCCTCAGGCAGGGAGATATCTCTTTGTGACATACCATTGACATGCTTCTTTCTCTGAATGGATTTGGTTCCTGTCCAAAAATTACCAGTGTCCAGGAATCTTGGTGATACTGCTTCCATTGCAATTACCATTTTCCCTCAGCAATATGTGCATGCATACATGTTGCTGCTACGGTTGCTAAAATTGTCACTGGAATATTCTCACAAATGATGCTATCTACAGAAACGTTACTATTTTCGTCCTTTCAAAGCATGCATGCTCCATTATAAAATCTTTTTGTTCATTTTTTTTTTTTGCTTCTAGTCAATATCCATAAAACTGTATTTGTTCTGGTTCAAAAATTTGGGGGGAGTTTTCTGCTTGAAGAAATCATTTCCTTTGCAAATAAAGAAGAAAATATTTTCTTCCCAAATTAAATGCCATCCACCCCACCACAAACAACCACCACCACCACCACCACCACCACCAATACCTCCGCAAACAGGGCAAAAAAAATTTCCGCCGACAATTAATTACCTTATTTGCCAAAAATTTTCCACTTAATTTAACACCAGTAAATCTACATATTGGTTAAACGAGATGTAACGCATCTGGTTCATACAAAGCAAACAAACAAACAATAATTACACTGAAAAACAGACACAAGCCTTTCTACAAGAAAAACAATGTATGTGTGTGTGCACATGCATGTTTGTATGTGTGTGCATGTGTCTGTGTGTATATATATACATACATACATACATTAAATCAGTTTGTTACCTAACACTCCATTGTATTCTTTAGATGAAACTGATTGCTAAACCAGCCATGATGGATATTTAATACTATACATTTTGGATACTATATATATATGGCAATGATCACGCTTGAATGGTGTTTTTCATGTGCCACCGGCACGGGAGCCAATCCGTGGCCCTGGCAGCGATCATGCTCGGATGTGCTTTTAACGTTCCACTGGTATGAGTGCCAATCAGGCAGTACTGTCATTGGCCACGTCAGCAATTTTGATTTTATAATAATAATAATAATAATAATAAAGATAATGATAATAATAATAATAATAATAATAATAATAAACTCAACCTGAAGAAAATTCTAACTGGGCCCCACCTGCAAGGTCATGTGCTGTTTATCTTGATATGAGATCACCATGTCGCGCACATATGGTTGTGATGCATGTGCCTGGTGTACCCTTATCAGACGGGTAGTCATGATGGGTATATTGGGCTTCGTATATTTTACCCCAGTGTCACTTTGATGGCATGAACTGCTCTCTCACTCAATAATAATAATAATAATAATAATAATAATAATAATAATAATAATAATAATAATAATGATAATAACAATAATAATAACAATAATAATAATAATAATCCTTTCTACTAAAGGAACAATGTCTGAAATTTTGGAGGAGGGGACTAGTCAATTATATTAACCCCAGTTTTTTACCAGTACTTAATTTATCAACCTCCAAAAGGATGAAAGGCAAAGGTGACCTCAGCTGAATTTGAACTCAGAACATAGCGATGGTCTAAGCATTTAGCCTGGTGTGCTAATGTTTCTGCCAGTTCGCCACCTTAATAATAATAATAATATAATAATAATAATAATAATAATAATAATAATAATAATAATAATAATAATAATAATGATAATAATAATAATAATAATAACATCATAAAAGATCAGACATATTATTATAAAAGATCAGACATAAAAGCTAATAAACCGGATATTATTATAAAAGATCAGACAAAAAGATGTGTTTGTTAATTGACATGAGTATTCCTTGCGATCACAATATAGCGGCGAAAGAATTTGACAAGATCAGTAAATATAAAGACTTGCTAATAGAAATTGAAAAAATGTGGAATCTCAAGGCGACTACAGTACCAGTGATTGTAGGATCTCTAGGAATGATAAAAAAAAGGTACTGAAACCTATTTGAAAATTATACCAGGCTTACCATCCCTACAGGATGTGCAAAAAATTGTGTTAACTGGAACGGCTCATGTACTGAGAATGGCATTATCGCTGTGAAAACAACATCCATTCATGAATTTATTTATTTATTAATTTTTAAATACATATTTTACCTGTGAATTTGTGTGTGTAATCTGGGAATGCATACAATGAGCTTCTCTGCCCTTGGTGTACGGAAAACACTCAGTGAGAAATGGAAGAAAATTTGAAGAAAGAAGGAAAAAATAATGATGATGATGATGATGATGATGAAATAATAATAATAATAATAATAATAATAATAATAATGATGATGATGATGATGATGATGATGATGATGATGATGATAGCAGTTCAAGAAATTTGCTTACAGTGCAAACAGAAGAGACTCAAAACCTACATAAGTTCTATCACCAAAGACTAACAATTGGTATTTAAAAAGGTATGAAATGTTTAATCTCTAAAGAATTGGTAATAACAGTAATGCACATGAAAACCCAACCAAGATTCAATTCCCAAAGCAGAAGATGCAAACAGCATCCATAGCAACATTGAAAAGTACTTTTTACAAAAGTGAACTCGATAGCATAATTCCTGGAAGTAGGAACAGAGCCAAACAGAAAACCCAAATTGGTTGCAGCGTCTTATCCAAAGATTTCCTCTAATTTCTCTTTTGCCTTTGTTTTTAACATCAGTTTATATATATATATTTATATACACACACGTGTATGTGTGTGCAATTTGCTGTGTTTTGTTATTTTTCCAAAGATCAGAGGAGCGGAGAAAAATGGTAAAAATGTTGTTGGTGCCAGTTGTATGGATAAATAATCAAGGATATTTCTGTTTGCGTTCACTTCAAATGATTGTGAAGATGAGAGAAATGCATAGCTGCTGCTGCTGCTGCTTATAATGATGATGATGATGATGATGATGATGATGATGATGCCGCTGATTATGACATTCAAAGTAAATCTTAGAAGTGGTAAAAACCTTCAACTATTATCTAAAAATGAACAACAAAGGATATACATTTATAGTACTTAAATAATTTAAAATTTGCACAGGACCCACACACACATGAATATATAAATCATCATCATCATCATCATCATTTAGCGTCCGTTTTCCATGCTAGCATGGGTTGGACGGTTCTACTGGGGTCTGTGAAGCCAGAAGGCTTCATCAGGCCCAGTCAAATCTGGCAGTGTTTCTACGGCTGGATGCCCTTCCTAACGCCAACCACTCCGTGAGTGTAGTGGGTGCTTTTTACGTGCCACCCGCACCGGTGCCAGACAGAGCTGGCAAACGGCCACGAACGGATGGTGCTTTTTATGTGCCACCGGCACGAGGGCCAGGCGAGGCTGGCAACGGACACGAAACGGGGCGGTGCTGGCAACGGTCGCGAAACGGAAAGTTCTCTTACATGCCACCGGCACTGGTAACACATCTGCAATTTCCATTGATCGATTTCCATTGATCGATTTCGATTCTGATCCTCACTTGCCTCAATGGGTCTTCACAAGCAGAGTTTCGACATGCCACCGGCACTGGTAGCACATCCGCAATTTCCATTGATCGATTTCGATTCTGATCCTCACTTGCCTCAACACGTCTTCACAAGTAGAGTTTTGTGTCCCAAGAAGGGAAGGTATGCATACGTAGGCTGGCTCCATCTCATGTAGAAGGCCACGGGTTGTGGACTCACTTGTCCTGCCGGGTCTTCTCGCGCACAGCACACTTCCAGAGGTCTCGGTCTCTAGTCATTTCCTCAGTGAGACCTAAAGTTCGAAGGTCGTGCTTCACCACCTCGTCCCAGGTTTTCCTGGGTCTGCCTCTTCCACAGGTTCCCTCAACCGCTAGGGTGTGGCACTTTTTCACACAACTATCTTCATCCATTCTCGCCACATGACCATACCAGCGCAAACGTCTCTCTTGCACACCACAACTGATGCTTCTTAGGTCCAGCTTTTCTCTCAAGGTACTTACACTCTGCCGAGTGTGAGTACCGGCATTACACATCCATCGGAGCATACTGGCTTCATTTCTAGCGAGCTTACGCATATCCTCAGCAGTCACGGCCCATATATATAAATATATATATATATATATATATATATATATATAGAGAGAGAGAGAGAGAGAGAGAGAGAGAGAGAGAGAGAGAGACAGACACAGGCCGGCAGACAGACAGACAGAGGCAGGCAGACAGACAGACACAGGCAGGCAGATAGACAGACAGAGAATGATGTCTATTTATGTAGCCATGGAAACTTGTGTGTGTCTGTACTTAAGTGTGTCAATAGTGTTGTAGCCACTGTCATTGTCATCACCACCACCACCACCATCATCATCACCATCATCATCATCACCATCACCATCACCACCATCATCATCACCATCATCATCATCACCATCATAATTAACACCACCACCACCACCACCACCACCACCAACATCATCACCATCATCATTAACACCACCATCATCATCATCATCATCATCACCACCACCACCACCATCATCATCATCATCATCATCATCACCATCACCACCATCATCATCACCATCATCATCATCACCATCATAATTAACACCACCACCACCACAACATCATCACCATCATCATTAACACCACCATCATCATCATCATCATCATCACCACCACCACCACCACCATCATCATCATCATCACATCATCATCACCATCACCACCATCATCATCACCATCATCATCATCACCATCATAATTAACACCACCACCACCACCACCAACATCATCACCATCATCATTAACACCACCATCATCATCACAATTATATCTCATAATCTAGAGATAAACAAGTTCTTGCACACGACTGGAAACAGAACAAGAGTTTCTCCATGCAGTTCCTCAGTCAATACTTCATCCTACGCCTGATGCCCAACCACAGGTAGGTGGTGTGGTGTGTGGTGTGGTGTGGTGCAATGTGGTGTCGATCATTCACTATCCAAGGGCAACGTGTGGGCTTGACAGATCCAGAAAGGCTGGAACCATTATCACAATAGTTCAAATCAAGATTCCACTAACTTTAGGCCCTAAAAATCCTGCCCATTAATCTGTCTCCAAGATACATCAGGGAATACCAACACGAAGACTACCATTATTCTTGACACATGATCATCTGTCAGCTGCTGTGATTCTGCGACAATTATTTTCCAGTCGCAATCAATTGATGCTAACATGAAATTCTACTTTAATTCCTGCTGGTAGACAACAGGAATATGTCAATACTTGCCAAAAGGAGCACGAAAACTAGTAAAAATTCTATAAACTTTTCCATTCCAACTTGTATTTTTATCTCTTTTATTACCATAATTCTACTGAAATTCTACTGCCTTTGTTTCACTTAATTTCAATAATAATATAGAATTCAGTAAAATGTCTATCATTATTAAGCTGCAATTTGGAATATAAATTAATACAGAATTTTAATGGAAGGTTTTAATTTTGATTATTATAATTTTCAAACAGGAAATTTGTATCTTAGAACCAGAGGTGGTCTCATGCGGGTTGGCATCAAATGGGTTAATATTTGCAAATGCTTTGTTGATTTGTAAACTCCATACAAATTCATGCATGCATGCATACATCAACACACAGGCACACGCATACACACACATACGTGCATTCATACAAAATGGTGAATGCTTTGGTGATGAATAAATAGATAAATATGTGACCTATTTTCCAAAATTATATGGCAACCGATCATATTGTGATGTAATTTCAAATATATTTTTGCTTATACACCATCACATTTTTTATCATTCATTGACAGTTCGAACCTTCAGTTTTGTGCATTTGAACAGGTGGAAGAGAGTAAAACGAAAAGAGTATATAATTGAACGTGGAGTACCATACTAATTTTCATGAAGCACTCACCATATTGTATAGTCATCATTAATGATTTAATATTTATCATTACTATTATTATTACTAGCAGTATCGCCCGGCATTGCTCGGGTTTGTTTCGACCCTTTAGAATTGGAAATTTTGAAAAGTAAAAATTTTGCATTGTGTAGCTTGTTATTCTCTTTAAGTGAACATTTTTTCTGGTTGAAATACACCGAAAGATGGCGACACAGCAGTAAAAAAATCGTAAAAGATAGGGATTTTCATAGAAAAAAAGCACCTTTTTGATGTAAATAATTTTTGGTGTTAACATGGTCCGATCTGAATATTTTCTTCTACGGAAGGAAGAGCAATCCTTCTATCATACTTTCAATTTTGGTCAACTTGCACCGCAGTCTCTCGGAGGAGATAGTGTTAGTTGAAGGCTACCAAACCTACCATACAAAGATAACTTCAGCTTTGTATATATAGAGATTAGGATGGTGAGCAGGTACACTTATTAGCATAGCTTGCCACCCTAACAATGAGACGGTTGGATAATATCCACAGATGCAGCATAGCTGTGTGGTAAGAAGCTTGCTTCCCAACCACATGGCTCCAGGTTCAATACCTCTGCATGGCACTTTCAGCAAGTGACTTCTACCATAACCTCAGGCTGATCAAAGCCTTGTGAGCGGATTTTTTAGGCGGAAACTAAAAGAAGCCTGTTGTATGTGTATATACTCTTTTACTCTTTTATATGTTTCAGTCATTTGACATTGGCCATGCTGGAGCACCGACTTTAGTCGAGCAAATCAACCCCAGGACTTATTCTTTGTAAGCCTAGTACTTATTCTATTGGTCTCTTTTGCCGAACCGCTGAGTTACGGGGACGTAAACACACCAGCATCGATTGTCAAGCGATGTTGGGGAAACAAACACAGACACACAAATATATACACACAAACACACACACACACACACACACACCACATATATACAACAGGCTTCTTTCAGTTTCCATCCACCAAATCCACTTACAAGGCTTTGGTCAGCCCAAGGCTATAGTAGAAGACACTTACCCAAGGTGCCTTGCAGTGGGACTGAACCCGGAACCATGTGGTTCGTAAGCAAGCTACTTACCACACAGCCATGTGTGTATATGTGTGTATATATATATATATATATATATATACACACACATGTGTGTATGTTTGTGTGTGTTTGTCTTCCACCACTGTTTGACAACAAGTGTTGGTGTGTTTATGTCCCCACAGCTTAGCAGTTCAGTAAAAGAGACTGATAGAATAAGTACCAGGCATTAAAGGGGTAAAAAGCACTGGGGTTGATTCATTCAACTAAACAAAAAAATTCTTCAAGGTGTTGCCCCAGCATGGCCACAGTCTAATGGCTGAAACAAGATAAAAGATGAAAAAAAATAAATAAACATACATGCGCACAAACAACATATATGAATATATATAAGCAACAGGCTTCCTCACAGTTTCCATCTCCGAAATTTCAGTGTTTAGCAAATGAGAAGCCACAACATGCCAGACCGGCTGGTCGGTAGGTTTGCACCCAAAAACACACGGTTGCAAAGCTAACTTTGTAACCATACAACCATTCAACCCATCAACTCGTACACAAGCCCACACACTTGTACTTGAATACATATATCCGTTTTATCTAGGTGAGTTTCCGACTTCAAAGCGAATTTTATGGAGAACGCAAACATGCTGTATTCTTTTTTCTTTTTTTTCTCCTATTAGTTTCCTATTCTGCTTCTTGAATTCAAAAATTCTTTTCTATCTCACTTTGCTGATGATATCTCGGTAATTTTGTGTTATTTCGGTATTTTCAATATGTTTTATCAAAGGTTTATTACAGAGCTTTTTTTTTTAAGTATTTATTTGTGAATGCATAGATCTCTGTGGGGAGGAGAGAGGCATTTAATCTGATGTGAGGATGGTGTTCTCCATTTTGAGCAGCTGGAGGTGTAATACCTAGCACTAAATAATAATAATAATAATAATAATAATAATAATAATAATAATAATAATAATAATAATGATAATAATAATAATAATAACAATAATAACAATAATAATAATAATAATAATAATAAATAATAATAATAACAATAATAATAACAATAATAATAATAATAATAATAATAATAAATAATAATAATAATAATAATAATAATGATAATAATAATAATAATAACAATAATAATAATAATAATAATAATAATAATAATAACAATAATAATAACAATAATAATAACAATAATAATAATAATAATATAATAATAATAATATACGACCTACACAAAACAACCCACAAACACAAGACATTCTATATAGCACTTACCCAGTGAAATAAAATTCCACCAGCAAGCTAGATAACCAATGCATTGCACACTTGACACACAATACAAGCAGTAAAACAACAATGACTGAATCACACCTCAAGAGGATAAAAAAAATCTTAATACAATAGAGTACCTGGAAAAGTTTCACAATGCTGTACACACCCTAGCAACATGGAGATGTAAGCAGGTGATGCAGTAGAAATTTGCCCCAATCTACCAAATGTTGAACATTTATGTGATGATGATGATGATGATGATGATGATGATGATGATGATGATGATAATTTCTATTTGCGTTGTTATTTTCAAGAACACTATAGTATACGTGAACCAACAATGGAACCTCTACATGGTTGCAAAAACATGCTAAAAACAGCAGCCAAATATTTCAAACTAGCTTCTTAATCCTTTTGATACCAACCGTTCTTTGTTCTATGGTGCTAGTTTCCTGTCTCAAAGAGATATGAATTTAGACCTTCCCAAAAATAAGGTTTTATGCTCTAAACACAAGCTTAATAATGCAATGTTATTTCGATAACATGTTTTGTTATTTACAACATTAATTGAATGCAAAAGGAATGTTTTGCAACAGAAATGTTGTTGACAAAAGGGTTAAACAAGGAAAGAATGCATTAAATAATGCAGGCTTTACTGCACACCAATACAAAGATGGGATGGTCATGGTTGACTTGGTTGACTTGGAACTTGTCATGGTTGACTTGGAATTTGTCATGGTTGACTTGGAACTTGGAGCTAAAGAATGAGAACAATTGCTATATATGCTTTAGATTTTCTTAATACACAATGAGTGATTAACTAATTAGTTATCAGTGAGTAACTGGGTAACTCTGTGAAAGTGAGTCGCAAGCCAGGTTGAGAAAGGAGGAGGGCAGAAGGCAAAAGGTTAGCAACCCTGTACTATCAATTTACTACATTTCTATGGAAACACCAATGGCTGGGAACATGGAATGCCAGGGCCATGTTGGAAACTGGACCCCTAGAGACACAAAAGTACAATAGACCAAAAACAGGGAAAAGATCCGCAGAAACTGAAGTACTGGCAGGTGGTTACACCCAGGAACAACTGTAATTTATTGCCAAAGATCAAGACAGATGGAGATCTTTTGTTGGGGCCCCATAATTGATATGGGGCCAAAGAAATTAAAAGAGACGTGTAACTCAGGAATGTTTTCATTATGAATTACATTTCCATCATCATCATCATCGTTGTCATTATTCAACACGTTTTTTAATGCTGGCATGGGTTGGATGGTTTGACAGGAACTGGCAAGTCAGGGAGCTGCACCGGACTCCAATCATCTGTTTTGTCATGGTTTTTACAGCTGGATGCCCTTCCTCATGCCAACCACTTTACAGTGTGTACTGGGTGCTTTTTACGTGGCCAAAGCATGGGTGCTTTAAGCCTGGATCCAGCAGGGGTGCTTTATGTATGGCACCAACATATGTACACTTTTATGAGACACCAGCACAGGTGCTTTTTATGTGACATCAACAAACAGTAATAATATATATATATATATATATAAGAAAAGAAGACGAATAATTGTTGAACTGACAAACTTTTGAAAACACTTTAAAATGTTGTTAATTAACTGTGTATTCCTTAACTCGTTAATAACTATTTCAAACAATTTCTTTCTCAGCATTATTGAAATACAACAAAACTAATACTTTTCCATTCACAGTTGTACATTTACAGACTCATTTATCAAATTTGATAATGAATCTTGTCATACACACATTGTGAAAACTAAACAAGATTTTTCCATTTAAACTAGTTTCACTCGGCTTTAATATTCAGAATAAAAAAAGTTTATCTGAAAAGCAACACAGACACCCAAAAGGAAGTCACATGATGAGGCAAGTCTGTGAATCTAGACATAAATATTTGTGTTCTGTAATTATTGTTTACTGCTGCATGTTAATAGCAAAGCTGGATAAAGGAAAACCCATCAATATTCTTTCAATGGTTTATTCAGAAAGAAACACATTGCCTTCTGACCTTCTTCAGTGCCAGAAGTTGAGTTCATGTAACTTTGGAGATGCTACAGTTCTTCATTGTATGAGTTCACAAGCGAGAACAATGATACAAGAAGAACCAGGGTTACTTAGAGTTACATATATACATACTCTTTTTACTCTTTTACTCTTTTACTGGTTTCAGTCATATGACTGCAGCCATGCTGGAGCACCGCCTTTAATCGAGCA
>NC_043015.1:50668352-50710852 GCF_006345805.1 Octopus sinensis
AAAGCACCACGTTATCTAACGTGTCCATTATTTCCTAAACCTTTGGCAGGCATCAGATCAACCTGTCAAATGCAAGGCTTATTTACTCTCTTTTTTAACTTGTTTCAGTCATCTGACTGCGGCCATGGTGGAGCACCGCCTTTAGTTGAGCAAATCGACCCCAGGACTTATTCTTTGGAAGCCTAGTACTTATTCTATCGGGCTCTGTTGCCGAACCGCTAAGTGACGGGGACGTAACTTGGCCAGTTTGAACATGAAACAGACAGAATATTTGGGCTGGATCTGACTAATCTAAATGCTAAAGAGTTAAGACAGTGAGGTGTGATTTAAGGCAATATTTGACTGCTCTTTCTAACAAATCAGTCAAGTTTCATAGTGGCTACCTTGCTACCTTGTTGGCTCATGTAAATAAAATAAAACTGGGATAATAGTTTGGTGAACCAAGTCTATGACACATTTTACCAATTCTAGTTGCTGTTATTTCATAACACATTATTAATAGTCTAAAGCAACGGTTCCCAAAGTGGGTAGTACTGCTCCCCTGGGGGCGGTGGAATGATCCAGGGGCACATTGAAGAAAAACAGGGCGATAATGGGGTAACCAAAATGGGGCAATGGATGTAAAAAACAAACAAACAAAATAAAGGGTTAATTAGGCCAAGTATTAGTTGTGAAATACTGTTGTTTTGAATTTACTGCAGAAATTGGTCTATGTCTGTGATGGTGAGTTGGGGCGGGGGTCACTAGGAATGTGGCCTAAGAACCAAGGGGACAGCAGCCTGAAAAATTTTGGGAACTACTGATCTAAAGAAAGCCATAAAAAGCCATGAACACCACACAGTCTCACTTTCTTCCAGTATTAATCAGAGTCATAGTGTTTGGCTATAGAAACTAAAAAAATAATAGCAGTTATGGTGACGAAGGTTTCAATTGATCCAATCAACAGAATAGCCTGCTCATGTAATTAACATGCAAGTGGCTGAGTGCTCCTCAGACACATGTATTTTAATGTAGTTCTCAGGGAGATTCAATGTCATACAGAGTGTGTCAAGGCTGGCCCTTTGAATTATAGATACAATTCATGGAGCACCGTGAAATAAAGTGTCTTGCTCAAGGACAGAACATACCACCTGGAATTGAACTGATGACCATATGGTCACAAGCCAAGTAACCTAACCACAAAGTCACATGCTTTCGGTATCTACTGCATGTTACTAATACCAAATAGTGATAAATACTGCGTAACTAAAATATAAATATATAGTGTTGTGTGTGTATGTGTGTGTCTCTGTGTGTGTCTGTGTCTGTGTCTGTGTGTGTCTGTGTCTGTGTGTGTATAATACAGTGGAAACATATAGAGCATAATAAGATGGAATCTAGTATATTGTGTACTTTCATGAAACTTTGTATATAACTGCAAGTATAGTATTAAATAAGCTAATACAATAGAACGAGAGATGGACAACCGATGATACATACAATGGCAAAACTACAGAGCAATAAAACCGAAATACATCACAAAAATTATTGCTGTATTACATAGTGATATAAAATATACAAGATAACTCCATTGTATCGCACAGCCAATAATAAAAAAAAAAGCAAAAAAAAGAAAGAAAACGTTAGAAAATAATGAAGAAAAGGGTACTTGGCTATGCTTATATTGGTTTCATCGCTTCACAAAACCAATTTTACAGAGAGATAGTAATATTATGTGTGTCTCATAACTAGTTTTTATTATTCTTGTTTTACAAAGTACAATGGACAAGATATTAAGGTGCTACACATACACACATAAACACACACACATACATGTCTGATATTGCATTAAAAAAAAGGGGGGGGGATATGTAACTAATTTGCAAAGATGTACACCACCATTCAGAGATGTGCTGGTTTTTTGAGGGGGTTTTTTTTCCTTTTTTCACCTTTTTTTTTCTTTTTTTAACAAATACAGCACTTTTTACTCTTCGGAAGTTGCAAGTTGCATAGCACCTCTGCCCAAGGCCATCTGATATAATTACTATTTTATATAATTCCTCCTCCTCCTCCTCCTCATCATCATCATCAACATCATCAATTGTCCACCTATACTACACCATTATGTTAAATGCTAAATCCATGCTCATCAGCATTCTCTACATTGTCCCTGAATTTAAATCAATCACAGACACAGGCACGGCTGTGTGGTGAGAAGCTCATTTCACAACCACATAGTTCTGGGATCATTACTCCTGCACGTCACCTTGAGCATGCATCTTCTACTATAACCCGAGGCTAACAAAAGATGGAAACTGAAAGAAGCCTGTGCCAGTGCCATATAAAAGCACCTGTGCACTAGGTGCTTTTAACAAAATAAGAGGAGCTCTCTGTGATAGCCACACAATTCTCTGAATCCATATCTTATATCGCAAATTTCCATGTGTGTATATTCCTTTATTTGTTTCAGTCATTTGACAGCGGCCATGCTGGAGCACTGCCTTTAGTCAAACAGATCGACCCCAGGACTTATTCTTTGTGAGCCTAGTACTTATCCTATCAGTGACTTTTGCCGAACCGCTAATGCTACAGGGATGTAAACACCCTAGCATCATATATATATGACAGGCTTCTTTCAGTTTCTGTCTACCAAATCCACTCACAAGGGTATGGTTGGCCTGAGGCTGTAGTAGAAGACACTTACCGAAGGTACCACATAGTGGGACTGAACCCAGAACCATGTGGTTGGGAAGCAAGCTTCTTACCACACAGCCACTTCTGTGCCTATATGTATGTATATGAGATATAAATCTGAGATTATCATATTTGTTCTTAGACCAAATATTCTGCTTAACCTTTTAGCATTCGTGTTATTCTATCATATGCAATGCTTTTTTATTCATATTGTTTTGAATTCATTATGTTATGGTTCCAGGTTCAGTCCCACAGCATGGCACTTTGGGCAAGTGTCTTCTACCAGACCCATGGGCTGACCAAAACCTTGTGAGTGGATTTGGTAGATGGAAACTTAAAAAAAAGCCCACATCTATACAAGTGTGTGTGTATGTGTGTGTGGTGTGTGTGTGTGTGTATGTGTATGTGTGTGTGTGTGTGTGTGTGTGTGTGTGTGTGTGTGTGTGTCCTCCATCACCACTTGACAGATGGATTTGGTTCGTCTATACGTCAGTAACTTAGTGGTTCAACAAAAGAGATGAATAGAATATGTACCAAGCTTTAAAAAAAATGCTGGTGTTGATTAGTTTGTCTCAAATCTCTTCAAGGCAGTGCCCCAGCTTGGCCACAGTCAAACGACTGAAACAGGCAAAATATAAAAGATATCTTGTAGCTTTGAGGTTTCAGTGATGTGATTGTTTATTTTTAGAATGACATTGTAGGGTCAGTGTGAGAAGCCTGATCAGGTCAGTTTGACCATAAAACAAGGAGAATATTTAGGCTTGATCTGGCCAGTTTGAATACTAAAGGGTTAACTCTTTAATATCCTGAAAATCTTTTCTACATCACATTTTCAATCCCAAATATTAACCATTATCAACTTCACTAGCGCAAGAGGACCAGCAAACATTGGACAACCACCTTTCCTCATCTAATTGAATAAATTCGGAAAAAATAAAGATGGCAAAGAAAGTTATCCTGACACACAAGACAGGTTCTTGTTCTGTTTCGTGTTTCAGTTGTTAACAAGGCCATCCAACTGTGAAAGCAACAGCTTCAAGGAAACAACCCATCGTCACACATGCAAAGATAGAAGAATGAACAGAGGTCATGTTATGCAAAGGATCCCTTCAGTCAGAATGTGAGAATTCTGTCAATGCCAGCTTTGAGGAATCGGAAAATTAGTGTTTACTGACATCACATGTTTGGTGCACAACTTTGCGGGAAAGAAACACAACATGGATAAAGGAGTCAAAGGGTGGATTCAGTGAATAATTTCAAGTAGAACTGAAGGGTTATCCAATTTCAAAAGTGAAAATAGAATCAGAAACAGTAGGAGACAACAAGTAAAAGAGGAACCCACTGTAAATAGATTAATAGAAATGCACAGAATTTTCAGATTATCAATGAAATAAATGGCTTTCTTTTGTGAACAGAATCTGAAAAACAAGTGAACAGTAACTGAAGGAAGAAGAAGAGAAGGTATGTTGTGTTGGACATGAAAGCTGTACCCTTTTTTTTTTTCATTGTGTAACAGGTATAATATATTTTACCTTTCTTTGTGCTTAATAAATGTGTGGAGTTAGAAGATATCATCTTTATCTCTACTACCACCACCACCACAACCAACAGTGCCACAACCACCACCACCACGACTAGCAGTACCACTGCCACAACTACCTCAACCAACAATACCACTGCCACAATCACTACCACCACGACTAACAGTACTACTAACAGTACAATTAACAATACCATTACCACAACCATCACAAAGACTAACAATGCCATTACCACTGCAACCACCACCACTACTACCAACACAACTAACAGTACCATCACCATCACCACCACCACCACTACCACCACCACCACTTGCAATACCACTACCTCCATTACCACTACTACTTCCACCGCTACAACCAACACAACTAACAGTACCACTACCACAACCACCACCTAGACTAGCAGAACCATTATTACTACTACCACCACTACTACCAACACAGCTAACAGTACCATCCCCATCACCACAATCACTACCACCACCAGTAATGCCACCACCTCTATTACCACCACTACTACCAACACAACTAACAGTACCACTACCACAACCACCATCTAGACTAGCAGTACCACTACTACCACCACCACCACAACTAGCAGTACCATTACCAACAGGCAGCAATACCATAACAGTCACTGCCACCAACACGGCAAGTGGTTCCATAACCACCACTACCACCACCACCACCACAACCACCACCACCACCATCACCACTACCACCAGCAATACCACCATGAGCAGCACTGCAAAAACTACCACCAGGAGTACCACTGCAACAATGACTACCACTGCCACCACCACCACCACCACCACCACCACCACCACCACCACCACCACCACCACCACTACTACTACTACTGCTGCTACTACTTAGAAGAGTCATTAGTCTTTATTAGATTTTATATCGATTGTTGTAGTGAAAAGTAATATTTCGTTATTTTTAAATTGGTCTGAATATACTTGTAAAATAAAATAAAATAAGGAAATAAATAAAGAAAGAAATAAAGAAATAAAAGTAATTTATTTTTCTTTTTAATGCAAATATTTTTATTTGCATAGAGAAGACATAAATAAACTCAATACTAACGAAATACCTAAATAATTATATAGAAAAGTTATCTCTTTCCATTTAGAGGGAAGAAAAGAGAAACGAAACGAAACGAAGAGGAGGCGAAAAGGGAAGAGCTAAAAGCAAAAGCCTTCCGATAATTTGAAGTCAATCAATTTGCCAGACATCGTCATCATCATCATCATCATTATCGTCGTCGTCGTCATCATCATCGTCATAATCATCATCAACATTGCCGTCATCATCGTCATCATCATCTTCATCATCATCATCAACATCAACATTGTTGTCGTCATCATCATTATCATCAACATCGTCATCAACATCGTCATTATGATGATGATGATGATCATCATCATCATCAACATCATCGTTGTTATCGTCATCATCGTCATCATCATCATCGTCATCATCAACATTGTCATCATCATCATCATCGTCATCATCATCATCATGGCTGCCATCATTGTTTTGATAATGGCCTTTGTGTATGGTGATAGACGGTTGCACACAGAAGCGCTGAGCACTTAAAGTGGATGGAAGATGCGGAGGAGGGAAACTGAGGAAGACATGTGATGTAGTATTGAAGACATTGAGCCCTTACGAGGGAAGTGATGGAGGACCGAGATATCTGATGCATTGCAGAATTGATGCTGATGCTGGTGCCATGTGAAAAGTACTGGTGTTAGTACCCCATAAAAAGCACCCAGTATACTCTAGAGAGTGGTTGGCATTAGGAAGGGCATCTAGCCATAGAAAGCATGCTAGAACAGACCAGACCTTACTGGCTCCAGTCAAACTGTCCAACCCACGCCAGCATGGAAAACGGATGTTAAATGATGATGATGATGATAATGATGATGATGATGATGATTTTTCCAAGCAAGCCTGGAATTTACTGAAGGAGATTCTTTTTCTTTTTTTATTGCTAAATCCTCTTCCTGTCACAAACCTTCACCTGATTCCAAGCAGGATAATTATTAACCTAGGGCAAAGCCCATCGAACCTAGGACTTATTCTTTGTAAGACTAGTACTTATTCTATCAGTCTCTTTTGCCGAACCGCTAAGTTACGGGGATGTAAACACACCAGCATCGGTTGTCAAGTGATGTCGGGGGGACAAACACAGACACACAGACATATAAACCCAAATATATATATACATTTATACGACGGGCTTCTTTCAGTTTCCGTCTACCAAATCCACACACAAGGCTTTGGTTGGCCCGAGGCTATAGTAGAAGACACTTGCCCAAGGTGCCACGCAGTGGGACTGAATCCGGAACCATTGGTTGGTAAGCAAGCTACTTACCACACAGCCACTACTGCACCTATAAAACTTAACCTGATTAATCCTTTATTTTGTTTGTTTGCTTTTTCTTTACATCCCCTGGCCCGTTTTGGTCACCCTATTATTGCCCCATTTTTCTTCAATGCACCCCTGGATCTTTCCACCACCCCCAGTGGGCCAGTTACCACCCACTTCGGGAACCACTGATCTAAGGTAATGCTCCAGCATGACCTCACCCAATGGTTGAAACAAATAAATACTAAAATAAATGAAATTCTGAGTCAACAAGGAAGACTCTATGTGGTCACATAGCTTGCTAGAAATACTAACCAAAGTTCCATCACACCACACCTTACTACTTCAAAGAAGGAAGGACACTGGTTAATAAAGGTAGTATTTAAATTTATGGTGTCTGAAAGGCGAAAAAAGGATGTTTTTAAATAGGACAAGACAAAGTCCTTGTTAAAACCATAAAACAAATACGAAAAGAAGAAGGATCATTATATTAGGAATGTCTTTGATCACAGAACTTCTCAAAGAAATCTGACCTGAGGCTAATCATCACCATTGTCAACAATAACAACAACAATATTATGAAGAATGTGAAAATGACTGAAGCAAAATTGTCTCCTCTTAAGAGACTGTTGTTTATGACAGCTTTATAATATGATACCAAGATCAGAGAATTCCAGAAATTCAGTGGTAAATGTGTGTAGATGGTGGAGGGCAGAGGGCGGGGTGTGGAGAAGAAGGAGAGAAGAAGGTGTGTAAGAATACATGGTAAGATGCTTGCTATACCTAACTTTGATTTAAATGAATAAATATGCAAAACCAGCCTGAAGAATAAACGTGGCATGAATTATAACCAAACCTTCTTCAGATGACACGGAGCAGGATGTGGACGCGATGCTTGTGTGTGTGCGTGTGTTTGTGTGTATGTGTGTGTGTGTGTGTGTAAGAAGACGTATGATGGTACAGTAACATTAACAGCTGAGAAACATGAACAGTAAATTGCAGAGGATGCACAGTTATTGGAGAAGAATCACTTCAGGTTGACTATGTAATGGTAATAATGCTAACGATATATTACAAAAGGTGAGCGCAGGTGAGTTGAATGGAAAATGTGTTAACCCTTTCGTGACAACATTTCTAATGAAATACAAAGCTTAAGTTTCAATTAGTTCTGGAAATAATCAAGTATTTCAAAGATTTGGTTTAGTAAGCAAGCTTGTACTTCATTCATCGGTATAATATATTAAACCAGTGTTTTGAATACAGATTAACAAAAGGTTCTTAAGATCGATGGAATTTCAATGGAGGGTTTTAATTTAGATATGAATATTCTAGATTAGGTAGGTTGTGTTAGAAAAACTATGGTGGTACCAGGTGGATTGGTTATCAAAAGAGTTAAGGTGTGTTTATGAAATTAATAAGTATTAAGAAATAAATAAACATGAAATAAAAAAAATCAATTTAATATACACTTGACTGACACTGTCTGCTATAAATATGAAGAACTGAAGCCATTTAATTATGTAAATAAGTGATGTGAATTAAAATTTTAAATTAAGTTATATGACATATCAGTTACTATATATCTGTGAGATTACACAGATACACACATATAGATTGTGTGTGTGTGTATGTGTATGTGTGTGTGTGTGTGTGTGTGGTGTGTGTGTGTGTAAGAAGACGTATGATGGTACAGTAACATTAACAGCTGAGAAACATGAACAGTAAATTGCAGAGGATGCACAGTTATTGGAGAAGAATCACTTCAGGTTGACTATGTAATGGTAATAATGCTAACGATATATTACAAAAGGTGAGCGCAGGTGAGTTGAATGGAAAATGTGTTAACCCTTTCGTGACAACATTTCTAATGAAATACAAAGCTTAAGTTTCAATTAGTTCTGGAAATAATCAAGTATTTCAAAGATTTGGTTTAGTAAGCAAGCTTGTACTTCATTCATCGGTATAATATATTAAACCAGTGTTTTGAATACAGATTAACAAAAGGTTCTTAAGATCGATGGAATTTCAATGGAGGGTTTTAATTTAGATATGAATATTCTAGATTAGGTAGGTTTGTGTTAGAAAAACTATGGGTGGTACCAGGTGGATTGGTTATCAAAAGAGTTAAGGTGTGTTTATGAAATTAATAAGTATTAAGAAATAAATAAACATGAAATAAAAAAAATCAATTTAATATACACTTGACTGACACTGTCTGCTATAAATATGAAGAACTGAAGCCATTTAATTATGTAAATAAGTGATGTGAATTAAAATTTTAAATTAAGTTATATGACATATCAGTTACTATATATCTGTGAGATTACACAGATACACACATATAGATTGTGTGTGTGTGTATGTGTATGTGTATGTGTGTGTGTGTGTGTGTGTGTGTATACTCACATACATGTATCTCTCTCTATCTCTCTCCCTCTATATATATACATACATACATATATATATATATATATATATACATACACACACACACATATCTTTAGTAGATCATAAATTCAAAAAAGAAGCGCACTCTAAGGTATAGGATAGCCATAACCATCTTTACCTAATTATATATATATATATATATATATATACACATATATACATACATATCTTGCTTAGATATTGTGATATTAATAATGTGGTGTAGAACTCAATACACATATGCTTCAGACCAAAGCATCAGTCAAGAACAGACCAGTAATAAGGAAGAAATAAATTACTATCTTATGAAATAAATTGTACTTTATGTTTGTGGCTCTGTCGAAGCTATAAGATGTTACTCAGGCACTCAACTATGAGTCCACAGCATCTTGTATCAGAAACAACTGTAAGCTAATGAAGTTCATAAGATAATCATTTATTTCTTCATCATCTCTTTATTTACATATACATATACATATATATATAAATACATATATAAATATATACACTGTGAAGGTGCATGTCTCAGTTGTTAGTGTTGGGCTCACAATCATGAGGTAGTGGGTTCAATTCTTGGACCATGCCGTGTGTTGTGTTCTTGAGCAAGACACTTTATTTCACGTTGCTCCAGTTCATTCAGCTGTAGAAATGAGTTGCAACATCACTGGTGCCTTTGCCTTTCCTTTGGATAACACTGGTGACATGGAGAAGGGAGGCTGGTATGCATGGGCAACTGCTGGTCTTCCATAAACAGCCATGCCCAGACTTGTGCCTCAAAGGGGAACTTTCTGAATGCAATCCCATGGTCATTCATGACCAAAATGGGATCTTTACCCTCTTTATATTAACACACACACACACACACACACACACACACACACACACACACATATATACGAGGGTGAGTCAAAAAGCAATGCCATTTTGTTTAGGACAGGTATAATTACCAACACAGGAACATGTATTATACATCAAAATGAAGCTGGTCCTCTGTGAATCACATCCCTACTCCTCAGCATAGTCACCATTTCTCTCAATAGCAATGTTCCACCTTCAAATGAGAACATGTATCCCTACTCCGTAAAATTCTGTTGACTGTTCTTTGAGCCACTTCTTCACTACAGTTTTCACTTCCTCATCACTGGAATAATGTTTGCTTCTCAAACCCTCTTCCATGGGGCCAAAGAGACGATAGTCTAGTGACGATGATAGTCCAGTGACAAGGAAGTGAAAACTGTAGTGAAGAAGTGGCTCAAAGAACAATCAACAGAATTTTACGGGGCAGGGATACATGCTCTCATTCGAAGGTGGAACATTGCTATTGAGAGAAACGGTGACTATGTTGAGAAGTAGGGATGTGATCCACAGAGGACGAGCTTCATTTTGATATATGATACATGTTCCTGTGTTGGTAATTATACCTGTCCTAAACAAAATGGCATTACTTTTTGACTCACCCTCATATAATAAAACTGAAAGACATTGATTTCCAGTATTCAGAGTTGCCCATTTACAATCATCGACAGGTAAACTGAGCCTGGTTGACACTTGCCCAAGGTGCCCACACGGTGGAACTGAACCCAGGACCATGGGATTAGGAAGCAAATTTCTTACCACACAGCCACAACAACACCTACATGACAAAACACATATAAATGAAGTCCTCTACTTCAAACAAAATATTGATTCTATCCAAAGATTGGCTTCGATAGATAGATCTTCATTACTTCAAGAAAAAGATATACGAACGTTATTGGAATCGGTCAGTTATATGTAGAATTATCATTCATTCAAAATTATTTAAATTTATGCATCTATTTTGCATAAGTTGTCGGAAACTGGACAGAAAACCCATCTACAACGGAACAATTATAATTAGATTGGAATTCAGAGATATGGTGTTCTTTATCTGGGAATCTCGTTTATTATTCAAATTTCGTGATTTATTACAGCTTCTGTAATAAGATAATAGATATTGCAATTGATAAGATATTTGCAAACAGCTTTGGGTAATAGTGAAAGCCATAAATATATCTCTTTAATGAGAAAATAAACGAACCTCTACACGGAGTCGTTTGATTTGACTTGCTAGAAAAAGCAGAGCTAGATAATTCTAAAATCATATCATATCTGAATAAAAAAATAAAGATAAAGAATAAAACAAAATGTACATCAGGCAATGTTATCCAAGCTGTATGGTGATGATGATGGGGAAAGAGAAGAGAAAGAGGGGGAAGAGGGAGAAGAGGAGGAAGGAGAGGAGATAGAGAAGAGGAGGAGATAGAAGAGGTAGAAGGGGAAGTAGGGGAGGAGGTAGGGGAGGAGGTAGAGGAGGAAGAGGAGGTAGAAGAGGAAGTAGACGAGGTAGAAGAGGAAGGAGAGGATGTAGAAGACGAGATAGAACAGGAGGTAGAGGAGATGGAAGAGAAGTAGAAGAGGAGGTAGAAAAGGAGGCAAAAGCATAGATAGAAGAGGAAGAATAGGAGATAGAGGAAGAAGAGGATGTAGAGGAAGAGAAAGAAGAAGAGCATCCATATATGATCAGATTCTATTTGTTCATTCTATACAAGTGAAATCTCTTGCCACAAGCGTTAAGGACTTTGAAATACAATTCAGAACTAAGCTGACAAATGGTCCCATATTTTTCATCATCACCTGCTAGATTTTTCCCCATATCCTTCAATCAAAGGGATTTTATTTTTGTCTAATTCACTGTTATTAGCAAAAGTTTCCACATCTCTGAATTTACTAATGAGTATTGCAAGTCCAGAATAATGTAATTACGAGCTATCAATTAACCCAATAATTTTAATTCTTCTAAATTTCCTGATATAATGTTGCTAATAACTAATTACAACATCCATCTTGAGCCAATTAAATATAAGACACTTTAAAGTGTTCTTATAAAATGAAGCAGCAAAAACAACGAAAAAAAACTAGATCCAGTCTCATACCAGGCAACAGGATTACCCTTAATCACTTGGATTATGAACAGGGATAAAACCAATAGAATGAAGAACACACAAAGACAAACCCAAAACAACATACAAACAAGTATGTAAACATCACAATAAACAATAATTTTAATCTAAATAGACAAACAACCCATCATTAGCTACTGTATTGGAAATCATTATGGTTTCGACACCAAGAGTTCCTATTATTCAATCCAACACTATCCACAGAGCTAAAAAATTGAAATGCTGCCCAAGAATTACAAGACATCATACACATATACTTGTACCTGTCATTCTTCTTCCATCAACACAAAACTTCATTTCTTAGAACATGTCTTTCACTTGTTTCAGTCATTTGACTGCAGTCATGCTGGGGCACCGCCTTTTAGAATGTTCAGTCGAACACATCGACCCAGTACATTCATTCTGTTAAACCTGGTACTCATTCTATCAGTCACTCTTGCTGAACTGCTAAGTTATGGGAAGGTAAACAAACCAACACCAGTTGTGAAGCAGTGGTGGGCATAAATACAGACACAAAGACACACATGTACACACACAAACACACACATATAGTCAATGAGCTTCTTTCAGTTTCCATCTACCAAATCCACTCACAAAGTTTTGGTTGGCCCAGGGCTAGGAAAAGGCATTCGCCCAAGGTGCCACACTGTAGGACTGAACCCAAAACCATGTGGTTGGGAAGCAAACTTCTTATCACACAACCAACCCAATCCTTTTAAACTGCATCCCTCAATATGTTCCTCTTCCACAAGTTCTTACACAATTAAAAAAAAAACATTAACCACATTAAAAGGACACGTTTAACCCTTTCAATACCAACCCGGCTGAAACCAGCTCTGGCTCTGTAGTACAAATGCTTTGTTTTCATAAGTTTTGAATTAAAATCTTCCACGAAACTTTAGTCACAATTTATGTTCCTAACACTAGCTTATTTTACTAAATTCTTTGTTATATTTAAAATTAATTGAAAGAAACACAGAGCATCTCAACAGAAATATGGTGACAAAAGGCTTAAAATATATAATCGAGAAACGATTCTTAACCCTTTCGGTACCAACCTGGCTGAAACCAGCTCTGGCTCTGTAGTACAAATGTCTTGTTTTCATAAGTTTTGAATTAAAATCTTAGTCGCAATTTATGTTCCTAACACTAGCTGAATGATAACTAAGTTGTTTTACTAAATTCTTTGTTATATTTAAAATTAATTGAAAGAATCACAGAGCATCTCAACGGAAATATGGTAACAAAAGGGTTAAAGTATATAATAGAGAAACGATTCTTAACCCTTTTGATACCAACCTGGATGAAACCGCCTCTGGCTCTGTAATATAAATGTCTTGTTTTCATAAGTTCCAAATTGAAATCTTCCACCAAACCTTTGTCACAATTTATGTTCCTAACACTAGCTGAATGATAACCAAGTTGTTTTATTAAATTCTTTGTTATATTTAAAATCAATTGAAAGAAACACAGAGCATCTCAACAGAAATATGGTAACAAAAGAGTTAAAATATATAATAGAGAAACTATTCTTGACTCTTTTGATACTATATCTGCTGAAATCAGTTCTGGCTCTGTAATATAAATGTCTTGTTTTCATAAGTTCCAAAGTAAATTCTTCCACCAAACCTTAGTCAGAATTTATATTCCTAACACTAGCAAGTTATTTTACTAAATTCTTTGTTATATTTAAAATTAATTGAAAGAAACACAGAGCATCTCAAAATAAATACGGTAACGAAAGGGTTATCAGGGTCTGTAAGAAGGGGTGCAGGAAGTACATTCTAAGTGAGTCTGGGAATTTATTTCGATGTCAAAAAATGTTTGCACATTTGGGTAAGCCGTGTGCCAAAATGAACTTAGTAGCGCCAAATAAGATTCTACAGTGTCTCTGATGTCTAGTATCAGTTTACGTTAAAATTCTCAGCAGTTAAATCATTCATAATTAAACAAGATTTTTGTTGCACATAAGACAGCTAATCAACACAGTCTCGTATTTTCTCTGATTACATTAAACAGATTACTTTTAAGATTTAATCAGTCATAATTTTCTTGGTTAACATTAAAGATGGAGCTCTCAGTCAAAACCACTACACTAAAAGCAAAAAGTTAAAAATCTCTTGGAAAATATTTAATGACAGATCTCACTCTAACAAGACAAAAGTTAATGATGATGATGGTGGTGGTGGTGGTGATGGTGATGATGATGATGATGATGATGATGATGATGATGATAAATACCCTGATGCGGTACCAGACAGTGGCTCTCATGGCTTCTGATCTTAACTGATTGTAAGTGTTATCATGTACATTGTTTTGTCTTGGTATAAAAGATGGGCTACAGCAAATATTCTGCTCAATACCACAGATTTGCTTGTCAGTTGCTTCACCTTAACCAGTCGGGCATGTACCTTAGTGACTGAAATATGTGCATCTTTGATGATGATGAGGAAGTTGTGGCGAAAGAGTCAGCAGAAGTTTCACCAGAGCCGCGTGGAGCTTAGGTGTTTCGCTCATAAACAAGCACATCGCCCGGTCTGAGATTCGAACCCGCAATCCCTCGACCACGAGTCTGCTGCTCTAACCACTAGGCCATGTGCCTCCTAGAAATGAGTTCCGACATCACTGGTGCCAAGATGTATCAGCCTTTGTCTTTCCTTTGGATAACATCAGTGGCATGGAGAGGGGATGCTGGTATCCATTGGTGACTGCTGGTCTTCCCAGACTTGTGCCTCAGAGGCGAACTTTAAAGGTGCAATCCCGTGGTCATTCATGACCGAAGGGAGTCTTTATTTTTAACAAGGATAAAGTTATTTTATTTAATATTGTAGTGACTTCTGTTTCTTTTTCAAAGGTTAGCATGTAGGATTTCTGGTTTATTGCCACCATTAATATATCCAACACTCTCACTCTTTCCTCCTGCATCTTGCAGCTCACCAGCGATGGACTGGCGTCCCATCCAGGTGGGAAACCTATACGCCAAGAAACCGGGAAACCGGCCCTTATGAGCCAGGCATGGCTCGAGAAGGAACAACCAAAAACTCATTTCTACAGCTGAGTGAACTGGAACAACATGAAATAAAGTGTGTTGCTCAAGAACACAACACATAGTCTGGTCTTGGAATTGAACTCACAACCTTATGACTGTGAGCCTGACACTGAGCCCATTTTATATGACTTAATATTTTATACTTAAGTGCTGACATGACGGTGTAGAAAGAGGTTTGCTTCTCAGCCATGTGGTTTCTGGTTGAATCCCACTACATAGAACCTTGTACATGTGTCTTCTACTATAGCCCTGGGCTGCCTTGTGAACAGATTTGATGGAAACAGAAAGAAGCCTGTCATTATATATGTGTGTTCTTGACAACCAATGTTGGTTTGTTTGTGTTCCTGTAGCTTAACAGTTCAGCAAGAGACAAAATATGAACCAGATATAAAAATAACTACTGGGATTAATTTGTTCAACTAAACCCTTGAAGGTGGTGCCCCAGGGTGGCCACAGTCCAATGACTGAAAGAAGTTAAAAAACAATAAATAAATGATATATATTTCATACTTAAAAACCAGAAAGAAAAAAGACATAGCAATATAGGTGCAGGAGTGGCTGTGTGGTAAGTAGCTTGCTTACCAACCACATGGTTTCGGGTTCAGTCCCACTCCGTGGCACCTTGGGCAAGTGTCTTTTACTGTAGCCTCGGGCCGACCAATGCCTTGTGAGTGGATTTGGTAGACGGAAACCGAAAGAAGCCCATCGTATATATATATATATATATGTATATGTTTGTGTGTCTGTGTTTGTCCCCCCAACGTCGTTTGACAACCGATGCTGGTGTGTCTACGTCCCTGTAACTTAGCGGTTCGGCAAAAGAGACCGATAGATTAAGTACTAGGCTTACTAAAAATAAGTCCTGGAGTCGATTTGCTCAACTAAAGGCGGTGCTCCAGCATGGTCGCAGTTAAATGACTGAAACAAGTAAAATAAAAGAGTAAAGAGTAAAGAGAGATATCACAGTAAAGTTCTTTGAAATTTTTTTTTTTTTTATGTTGATCATGTTTGTATTTTATCAATATTCTGGTTTTGTCTGTACTTTCTTTTGAGATTACGGCAACATGAAGGATCATCCATAAAACAGTCAGTGGGTCAGAAGATAATATAAATATTCTAGCCTCAACTGAAATAAACTTTATGTCTAGACACCAAGATGTTAGAAAATAGCAACCTACTGCTGTCACATCAATCTTTCTCTACATCACCCTCTGGTCACTGCTATATATTACACTGTATGCCATTTGAGATGTCTACATCAAAATGTAAAGTACAAAGCAATACATAAAAAGTGTGATTGAGCCGATGCAGAAAGGGGAATCTCAGTAGTCGCTCGACCTGGTAACAATAGCAGCCAAATCTCCCCCAAATTAACCTTTTAGCATTCAGATTACTCCCATTAACTGTAATGCTTATTTATTCACATTGTTTTGAATTAATTCTGTGTTATCTCCTAGCTTTGAGATTTCAAAGAGGTTGTTGTTTATCCTTAGAATGGCATTGTAGGGTAGGCATAAATTGCTGGATCTGGCCAGTTTTAGCATAAAGCAGGTAGAATATTAGGGACCATTTGAATGTCAAAGTGGTAACCTTACAAAATATAAATTTGAAAAGGGATGGCACAGGGGAAAATGGAGTTGTTGATAAACAATGTTTGAGAGAAGGATGGATTGGCCATGGTTGGAATACTTTATATCATAGGTCTTCTTGTATTGACAAGGAGCTAAATGACAACTGAGGGGATGTATATATACTAGAAAAACTGCCGAAGACGTGTGGCCTAGTGTTTTGGGTAGGGAGTTAGATTCAAGATCATAAGGCCATGGTTTTGATTCCTAGATTGAGTGGCACATTGTGTCTTTGAGCAAGGCACTTCATTGACCATTGCTCCTATCTATTCAGTTGAAATCAAGCACCAGTATTTCGCTGGTACTCATTTTCAGCTCTCTCTCTCTCTCTCCCTCCAGCTGTTATATCTACAACGTTCAACCAAGTAATTAGACGACAGGGCAAAGAGAGTGTCTAGGTCGGCTCACAAAACATGGTACATGTTACCAAATCATATTCACATGATTTGCTCGACTAAAGGCAATGCTCCAGCATGGTCGCAGTCAAATGACTGAAACAAATAAAAGAGTAAAAGAGCAAAAGAGTTTATAAATTAGTAAAATACAAAATATCTATTTACACATAAAAACAGGGGTGGGGGTACTGAGGGTATTATGTGAACATGAGTGGTGGTGGGGGGGGCAAAATGTTTGAGAACCTCTGGTATAGATGAATAAGAAGTAGAAATTAATTCTAATGGGATTCATGCCTAGAAAAAGTGTCAAAGGGAACTGGATACTGTAATATATACAGACACCACCAAGCTCCATCACCCTAGACTATTCAGATATCGATGTCTTTTGATAAGGTAGAAAGACAGTTTTTGTAAAAGAGAGAAAGAGGTTGAATATGGACGAATGGAAGTGAAGGTCAACAATGATGGAGCTTTCCGACACTATTCAAATATCAATTTCTCCCAATGAGGTGAAGGCCATCTTTTGTAGAAGGAACGTGTAGTCAAAGATCACATTTTAATCACTGCCCCCACCACCACCACCACCACCACTCCCTCTCTCTCTCTCCTTCCTTCCACACATCTCTCTCTGCCTTTTGTATCACTGCTGCTACTATGGCCTCTTCAGCACTAGCTGGTCTCATATGGCCTCAGGCCCAAGCACCCCCTCTTCACTCATTCCTCCTCCTCCTCCCCCTCTTAGTCACATTGTGTCTACCGTCACAGAGCTTCTTAAGCTAAATGCTAACCAAGCCCTGCCTTTCTAGAAGAGAGTCAAACAACTGAAATGCTCGACTTTTAACAGTAAAATTAACCCTTTCGATACCAACCCGGCTGAAACCACCTCTGGCTCTGTAGTACAAATGTTTTGCTTTCATAAGTCCCAAATTAAAATCTTCCACCAAAATTTAGTCACAATTAATGTTCCTAACACTAGCTTAATGATAACTAAGTTATTTTACTAAATTCTTTGTTATATTTAAAATAATTGAGAGGAAAACAAAGCATCTCAAAATAAATACAGTAACAGAAGGGTTAAACCACAGTCTGAGAGGGCATGCAAAAAGCTATGGACACAGCTCCTTTCTCCGGACCAAACCAACAAAGGGGAAAAATGAAATCAACAATAGGTGCAGCAAGTATGACTGTGTGGTTAAGAAGCTCACTTTGGAACCACACGGTTTGGGGTTCAGTCCCACAGTGCAGCACCTTGAGCAATTGTCTTCTACTTATAGCCCCAGGCCAAGCAATGCCTTACAAGTGAATTTGGTAGCTTGTCGTATATACATGTTTGTCCTCCACACCAAGTAACAACTGATGTTGGTTTGTTTACATCCCCCTAATTTAGCAGTTTGGCAAAAGCGACTGGAAGATAAGTATCAGACTTAAAAGTTCTAGAACTGATTTGTTTGACTAAACCCTTTAAGCAGTGAAACAAAAGAAAAAATATGTGCCCCACCCCTACCCCACCCATACAATGTGTGGCCCTGTGCCAATTTAAATACTCTCTCTTTTTACTCTTTTACATGTTTCAGTCATTTGACTGTAGCCATGCTGGAGCACCGCCTTTAGTCGAGCAAATCGACCCCAGGACTTATTCTTTGTAAGCCTAGTACTTATTCTATTGGTCTCTTTTGCTGAACCACTAAGTTACAGGTACGTAAACACTCTCCTTCTGGTCCAGGTCTGCAGCCTGGTGCTTGGGGACCCCAGCTTTACATCACTGTTGTTGTTAAGCTGAGTAAAGGCATGAATGTCACTAAATCTTATGAACTTCTCTCAACAAAAAAAAAGAAGATATTCTTTCAGTTTATGACCACAAATTCAAAGCAGAAATTAGCATTGAAATTTTGGGAGAAATTTCTTTTTCAGAATCAAAGACACCATATTTTCAGATGTTGAATTCCCACCTATCCCGAACAAAAAAATTCAAAAATACAAGTTAAACGCAACAAAATGAGGTTTGGTTTAAAAAAAAAAAAAAATTAACTACTTTTTCCTTTTTTTTTTCCGTTTTTCAAAAGCGTAATTTCCATTATTGAAAACATAGGAATCCAAAGAAATTTTTGAGAAAAGAATGACAAAAAAAAACAGAAAAAAAAAAAAACCGGATGAAATGTGGTGCCTATTTGACAAATACATTTAGACTTTGGTTAATTGAGTCAATACCTCAACTCACTCCAGTAATAGGTTCCAAGACGTGTGACTTAACTCAAAAATTGATGGTAACACAGAAAAACATTTTTAAACATTTATTAGCATAAATCTAAACGGTTTGTACATATTTTCACATGTATTTTATTAGATTTTTTACTTTAGTGTTGTTTTTTTTTAGGTGTTTTTCCTCTTTTTAAAAAGTTTTATGCTTTTAAATATGTTTGCCAACACTGATGCACAGATGGATAAACCGATTGAAGTTGAGGCTTATTTTTTTTCCATCACCACCACCACCACCACCACCACCACCACCACCACCACCACCATCACCATCATCATCATCTAATGGTTGTTTACCATTATGTAAATGGTATCTGTGCCGGTAGCACATAAAAAGCACCCATAAAAAGCACACTCTCAGAGTGGTTGGCATTAAGAAGACCATCCAGCTGTAGAAACCCTGCCAAATCAGATTAGAACCAGGTGCAGCCCTCCAGCTTACCTGTTCCAGTTAAGCCGTCTAACCCATGCCAGCAGGGAAAGCAGATGTTGAATAAAAAATTAAACGATGCAAGTAAACAAGAATTTTAATCTATTGTTGTCATTTTCACAAATCAAACAAAACAACAAACACAATAACAGCTTTTTAGAATTTTTTTTTTTTTGCCATTAATTAGCAGACTTTTCGTTAACTATTCACTTAAACATATAGTTGTTCACTAACATATTTAAAAAAAAATCTTTTTTTTTTGAATTTCAGTCTTGTAATTAAAATACAAAGATAACAAAGAAGTGACATTCATAGCTTTTCCAAGTACATGAACGATGTGAGTGAAATAGTTCCAAAAACCAATTAAAATGACAGACACATCCAAAAATCACAGCATGAAATAATAATATAAAATAATTGGAAATTGCAGCTGGATACCAGTGCCGGTGGTACGTAAGAGAACCATTGCCAGCACCGCCCCGACTGGCCTCGTGCCGGTGGCACATAAAAAGCACCATCCGATTGTGGCCGTTGCCAGCCTTGCCTGGCCCCCGTGCCAGTGGCACGTAAAAAGCACCATCTGATCGTGGCCGTTTGCCAGCCTCATCTGGCACCTGTGCCGGTGACACATAAAAAGCACCTACTACACTCACGGAGTGGTTGGCGTCAGGAAGGGCATCCAGCCGTAGAAACATTGCCAGATCAGACTGGGCCTGGTGCAGCCTTCTGGCTTCCCAGACCCCAGTTGAACCGTCCAACCCATGCTAGCATGGAAAGCGGATGCTAAACGAAGATGATGATGATGATGATAATTAACAATATAACTCTAATAATGATTTCAAATTTTGGCGCAAGGCCAGCAGATTTGGAAGAGGAGCTAAGTCAATTAAATCAAGCCCTGTGCTCATCTGGCACTTATTTTATTGGTTCTGAAAGGAACAAAAGCAAAGCTGGACCTCACAGAATTTGAACTCACGACATAAAGACGGACAAAATGCCACCAAGCATTTTACCTGGCGTGCTAACGATTCTGCCGGCTTGCCCCTTGGATGTAACTCTACTAATGCACGAAAGAACAGCCATCCTTTTTAAAACCAGGTAACCTCACACAAAATGAGTCCACTCTGGTGTTCGGAAGGGCATCCAGCCGTAAAAAAAAACCTGCCAAAACTGACACAGAAGCCTGGTGCAGTCTTCTGCTTGACCCCATCCTGTCAAAGCATCCAACCCATGCTAGCATGGAGGGCAGATGTTAAACGATGATGACGATGACGATGATGATGATTATGCCTAAACCACATTCAACCGATATAAAACTTAGCATCAAACACTTCAAAGAAATGATAATTCTTTCTGCTTCAGACACAAGGCCTGAAATTTATGTGGAAGGGCCCTGCCAATTGCATTGACCCCAGTGCCTGACTGATACTCAATTTATTGATTTTGAAGAGGAAAAAGGGCAAAGCCAGCTTTGGTGTCATTTGAACTCAAAATCTAATGAGTTGGAAAAAATTCTGCTGAGTACGTTATCCAGCATTTGTTTACTTTTTTTTTACTACGGTCATGCTGGAGCACTGCCTTAAGGGTTTTTTTAGTCGAAAAAAATTGACCCCAGGACTTATTCTATTGCTCTCTTTTACTGAAGTTACAGAGACATAAGTACACCAGTGATGATGGGGGGACAAACATAGACACAAAAACAAACACACACATACATATATATATATATATATATATATATATATGATGGGCTTCTTTCAGTTTCTGTCTACCAAATCCACTCACTAAGCTTCAGTCAGCAGGAAGCTGTAGTAGAAGACACTTGCCCAAGATGCCATGCAGTGGAACTGAACCCAGAACCATGTGGTTGGGAAGCAAGCTTCTTACCACACAGCCACACATGCTAATGATTCTGCCAACACACGGGTTTCTGATGGGAGCACAAGGCCAGCAATTTTGAAGTGAAACGGTTAATCAATACCAATCAACAACTGCAACAAACACGCTGTACTCCCTATCACAAATAACCTCAAATTATAGGCAAACATACAGTCTAGGGTCCAAAAAGTGAAAGTAAATTGCAAGAGAAACTGTAAGTGAGTGTAACATCCCATCATTTTATTATTTTTATGAAACATGAAAATAATGCATAGAACATTCACACAGCTTTTACACAGTTTCTGAACCTATTTTGTTGCGTATGCTCATAGGTACGATGTAAATAACACATCACTCATCCTTCATTGTCATCCAAGTTTCTTTTTACCAAGTATCCACCATCCTTTGACAAATTGTGTATGGATGCTCTCATAACTGGATTAACAAAATCTAAAGAATATGCGACATATATAATTGTGAACCAAATTAACATAGAAAGCCTGCCACAGGGTATCAGATGTGTCCCTGGCAATAACCATTGCATTACAATGGACCAAATTGTTCACGTGTATGACTAGGGATCTCAATCAAGCAGCATTTTCTGGTATCCCTTTCTGTTTCATCAAACACCCAATTTCCTTTATGGCATTCCCTGGTGATATTTTCCATGCATGTATTTATGAAATTAAGCTGTCACTTCTGGCACAATTTACTCTCACTAATTGCAGATTAACAAAGTAACGCACTCGCATTACAGCACCAAGTGAACCAATAATCCACAAAGTTTAAAAATCACTACAGAGTAATTAACATCATCATCGTTAAAAACAATGAAGATCATACCATTCCCCATGTTACAAAAAAACAACCCCAAATAATGTGACTACTTTGTAAAACCATCCAAACAAACAATAAACCTAGTCAATAATGATAGTGTACTATAGGGTGTCCCAAAAGTCACTGAGGGGTTTCAATTTTTAATAACTTCCTTGATTTTACAAATAAATGCATGAAATTTTGATACAATATAAAGGACATAATGGAAATTAATATGCACAAGTCAAATTTTGTAACGCCACTACATCACATATGAAAAATGGCATCACTTAAATGGCACCCATCTTTGGCTTCACATGCCCATGCTCTTTCCGAAAGTTGCACCTTAACACCCTCAAGAGTTTCAGACCCCACTTCTCTGATTTCTCTAGTGATGTTCTTCAGTTGCACCAGGGTCTTCGGTAACATAAGCCCTCTCTTTCAGGTATCCTCACGAGAAAAAATCCGAGCTAGGCCAGTTGACATTGCCATACTAAGAGATTATTCTCTCTCCAAAGCATTGCCATAGCAACTGCATTGTTTGTTTAGCAGTATAAGCAGTCTCCCCATCTTGCTGGAACCATGTGTGGGGTCTGCTTTGAATGGCCTTCACGTTCCCCAGACTTGACTAGCCCAGATTTTTTTCTTGTGGGAGGGGGGATACCTGAAAGAGAGGGTTTATGTCAACAAACTGGAGACTCTGGTGCAACTGAAGGGGAACATCAAGAGAGTAATCACAGAAGTGGGGTCTGAAACTCTCGAGGGTGTTATGGTGCAAGTTTTGGAAAGAGCACGGGCATGTGAAACCGAAAATGGCTGTTATTTAAGTGATGTCGTTTTTCATATGTGATGTGGTGGTGTTGCAAAATCTGACTCGTGCATATTAATTTCCATTATGTCCTTTATATTGTATCAAAATTTCATGCATTTATTTGTAAAGTTAAGGAAGTTATTAAAAATTGAAACCCATCAGAGACTTTTGGGACGTCCTGTCAATTATGATGATGAGAGTTCCAGTTAATCCAATCATCAGAACAGCCTGCTCATGCAATTAATGTGTTCTACAGACACATGTACCTTAATGTAGTTCTCAGGGGAATTCAGCATGACGCAGAATGTGCCAAGGCTGGTTCTTTGGAAATACAGGAACAACTCATTTTTGCCAGCTGAGTGGACTGCAGCAATGAGAAATAAAGAGTCTTGCACCACTGGGAATTGAACTCACAACCTTACGATCATGAGCTGAATACCCTAACCACTAAGCCGTACACCTTATGTACAATATATAACAGTTTGTACATAGACTGCTTCCATAGCGAAGGATTTAAGAAGCACAAAAGAAGCAGCATTTGAACAATGTTCAGCAACAACGCTTTAACCCTTTCGTTACTAACCTGGATGAAACTGCCTCAGGTTCTGTAGTACAAATGTCTTGTTTTCATAAGTTTTGAATTAAATTCTTCCAACAAACTTCAGTCACAATTTATGTTCCTAACACTAGCTGAATAATAACTAAGTTATTTTACTAAATTCTTTGTTATATTAAAAATTAATTGAAAGAAACACAAAGCACCTCAACAGAAATATGGTAATGAAAGGGTTAAAATATATAATAGAGAAAGAATTCTTAACCCTTTTGATACCAACCTGGCTGAAACCAGCGCTGGCTCTAGTACAAATGTCTTGTTTTCATAAGTTTTGTATTAAAATTTTCCACCAAACCTTAGTACCAATTTATGTTCCTAACACTAGCTTAATGATAACCAAGTTATTTTACTAAACTCTTTGTTATATTTAAAATTAATTGAAAGTACCACAGTAACAACAGAAATATGGTAACAAAAGGGTTCATACCAACAGAAGATTTGTAATGTAAAGAACTAGATAAACAAATCTGGCACAGGAGTGGCTGTGGTATGTAGCTTGCTTATCAACCACATGGTCCAGGGTTCAGTCCCACTGCATGGCACCTTGGGCAAGTGTCTTCTGTTATAGCCTCGGGCTGAGCAAAACCTTGTGAGTTGGTTTGGTAGATGGAAACTGAAAGAAGCCCGTCATATATATATGTGTGAGCGTGTGTGTGTTTGTTTGTCCCCCCACCATCGCTTGACATATGAGGCTGGTGTGTTTACATCCCCGTGAGTTAGCATTTCGGCAGAAAAGGCCGGTAGGATAAATAAATACTAGGCTTACAAAGAATAAGTTCTGGGGTTGATTTGTTCGACAAAAGGCAGTGCTGCAGCATGGCCACAGTCAAATGACTGAAACAAACAACAGAATAAAAGACTATATACCTTTTAAAGTATTGGCTTATGGTAACAGCAAAGTTATGCTGTGGTAAGTTAGTCAGCCACGTGAAAAAAGAAACCAGAATACTCTTATTTACTCATGCGCAAATTGCATCCCTAATTTAGTATTAAATCTTGATACAAAATGTTTTTCCTTCATGTTCAGACTTGTTTTTTGCAGATGAAATTAAATATAAACAAGTACGACTTATGCACCAGTAAATACGGTAAATTACTTTGGTTTGGTATTGCAGGTGTGTACATTAAAAATCAGGTGTTGTATTCAGGGAGAATATTTTTTATCGTTTATTTGTTTCAGTCAGTAGATTGCGATCATGCTGGGGCACCACAATGACTTTTTAGTCAAATGAATTGACCCCAGTTCTTTTATTTTTTTTATTATTTTTTCTTTAAGCCTGGTACTTATTCTATCAGTCTCTTTTGGCAGACTGCTAAGTTATGGGATGTAAACAAACCAACACTGGGTTTCAAGCAATGGTGGGGGACAAACACAGACACAAAGACACACACACACACACACACATATATATATATCAGGTGTTTTTTTTTGGTTTCCTTCAACCAAATCCACTCGCAGGGCTTTGGTTGGCCCAAGTATATAGTAAAAGACAATTGCACAAGGTGCCACACCGTGGGACTGAGCCTGGAACCATGTGAGAACTAAGTTAGATTGAGATTTGGTATATTCTTTTCTACTCTAGGCACAAGGCCTGAAATTTTTGGGGAGGGAGGGGCAGTCAATTAGATCGACCCCAGTACGCAACTGGTACTTAATTTATCGACCCCGAAAGGATGAAAGGCAGAGTCGACCTCAGCGGAATTTGAACTCGGGATGTATAAAGACAGGCGAAATACCACTAAGTATTTTGCCTGGCGTGCTAACATTTCTGCCAGCTCGCCGTCTTAGAAATCTGGTATATTAGAGAATAGCAATCTTGTGGATCACACTTCATCGTTTGGCTGACAGCATATTGTAAGACTGGTCAATTTGAGTTCACCTGGGGTTATACGGCAGCTGGAATCACCCACCTCACCTACAGGGAAGAGGTTACCTAAAGAACAAGTGATTTCATGATTTCAAACAGTTTTGATGATCAGATTTGTTCAGAACACATCAAAACATCAAAAGCCAAAAGAAAAAAAAAACATATTCCGCCTTCAAAGTAACATAGTGTAATCGTAAAAAAATTATCCAGCCTTTATTTTGTTCTCTTTTTCTCCCTCTAAATTCTTAAATGTCTAGCAAAAGTTTTTGGATCGACTGCTATTTCAGTGTCTTAAGGTCAACAAACCATTAAAAGAGATTAAGAATTCCAGTGCCATTAACTACTTAAACGACCATACATTATTTCTTTTGTTTGGTCTGCTCCTTTTATATTTGTCAGAAGCCAAAACATTTTCCAAAGAACAGATTTCATATAATTATAACATTATTCTTATGAGATTAACATCAAAAGTTTATATGGCATAAGATTCTACAAAGTTAGTTCTTGGACAAAGTAAAATTTTTTTTACTTTAACAAGATTCCATGATGCAAGACAAAAGACAGAAACTAAAATAACTGTTGTTTATTTGTTTGTTTGTTTGTTTAGTCAAAAATTTTTCAATTTTGATAGATTTTTCTTGTTTTCAAAATATTTTGGCAATTTAGGCAGAGGAGTGGCTGTGTGGTAAGTTGCTTGCTTACGAACCACATGGTTCCGGGTTCAGTCCCACCGCGTGGCACCTTGGGCAAGTGTCTTCTATAGCCTCGGGCTGACCAAAGCCTTGTGAGTGGATTTGGTAGACGGAAACTGAAAGAAGCCCGTAGTATATATGTATATGTATATATATATATTTATATATTAAGTGTAGGAAAAAAATGGAGCTGAACGAAGATTTAACAAAATTCCTTTATATTATTTTCTACATATGTTTCGAAGGCTGCAAAGCCTTCGAAACATAAGTAGAAAATAATATAAAGGAATTTTGTTAAATCTTCGTTCAGCTCCATTTTTTCCTACACTTAATATATAAAACTTCAAATTTCCGCACTAAGGCACGGTTTTTATGCCCCATGGTCATAATTTCAACCGTGTTTTTTCTGTTGTGATTTTTGCTACCCAGGTATCGGTTATCATTTGAATTATCCGTAATAAGATAATTCATTTATCTACTTCAATAATATATATATACATATATATATATGTATGTGTGTGTATATGTTTGTGTGTCTGTGTTTGTCCCCCTAGCATTGCTTGACAACTGATGTTGGTGTGTTTACGTCCCCATAACTTAGCAGTTCAGCTAAATAGACTGATAGAATAAGTACTAGGCTTACAAAGAATAAGTCCTGGGTGGGGTCCAATTTGCTCGACTAAAGGCAGTGCTCCAGCATAGCCACAGTTAAATGACTGAAACAAGTAAAAGAGTAAAAGAGTAAGTATCTCTTGTTTAGAGATATATAGATTGCTATTCTGAAAAAGTGCTTTTTCCAAATTTCAGCTTTTTTTTGTTTTTGTTTTGCTAAATTTATGCCAATTGTTTATATTAATTCTTCACTTCCAATTTTTGATCATAAATTGAAAGAATGCTTCTTTGCAAATGAGATTTTCATTAAACCAATAAACACAGGAGTTGCAAGGGATTTAGCTACTATTTCTAAAGGGTTGATAGCAAACCAAGTAGAGGCCCCACCCACTGTTTTCCTTAACAAGCAACCAAGAGAAAGAGGGAGGAATAAATAAATAAATAATTAAAGGGGGCAAATGATTAAGAAAGGGAAAAAAGACTCAGTCAGGTAGGGAGATTAAACAAAAATTAATACAGTATAGCAGGCAGAGAGTTAGAGAGCAAGAAGAAATACAGAGATGAAGATACAAAAATTGGGATATGGGGTGAGAGATTCATCATATTGATTTTTTATTTGAAACTTGTAGCAAATTAAAATTTCAAGTCAGAGTTCAACGGAAGAGGAAATGAATAACTGAGGTGGGGGGGGGGCACCTTGCTGACTTTTGGAAGAACATATCAATAAATGGGTTTCGATTGTAGGATAATGGATATGGAAAAGACAGAGCATCTAAACAGACACCATCTCGTCCTTGCATGGGGCACTGAGGTGGGGCGGCAGTCAGATTTAGTTGACTCAATGCAAGTCAGGTCGATGGAAGCTTAACAGAAAAATCGGAAGAGTGACACGGATGAATTTGCTGTGAATGTGATCGAAATGAAAGAATATAAACAAAAACAAGAACAAATAAATCTAAAACAGGAGGTTGAAGACAGATAAACTAAGATGAGGTGTGTAAGATGTAACCATACACCTAAGGAGATTTCGTCTTATATTTCTGTAGCAAATAGCAACAACCTGATTAATAAACGTAATTTTTGCTAGGGCTTGCAATACAGTTTTAATCAACAGTAAAAGTCATTCACCATATTTCATGGCACATATGATGCATGTCTTTTCCAAAAATGTCTCAAAGAATTCCCCTGGGTCCTATACGCAAAGTTGGGCCTTCCATAAGCTAATATTACATGCTTTAATGCACTAAAAACTTTTCTCTTGCATAAGCATTGCTGATGTTGGGCTGCATCAAATATGCCATGAAATGCAGTCATTTTACTAATCTGTGTTGTAGAATGGTTGGTAAGTTCCCAGAAAGACGAGACTGCTTTGCAGCTTTGATTCCCAGTTGAATCTTTCACTTAACTCAATGTACTTTTGTCTTTGACTGAAAGAATCAGCACCTCATCCTTGAAATTTTCTTCCAATCTTTGGCTTGTTGTGCAAAACTGAATCAGAGAATCCATCAAAATAATATTGTAAAAGAAAGAAAAAACACTGAACTAAGGCTATATATGTCTATAAATATACTGTATTCTTTTCCCAATTTCACCTAATGGGCAATGACAATACTGGAGCTAACAACAAATTTATCAAGTTTACTAAATCTCAGCACTTACTGTAATGGTAGATAAAGCATTTTATTAACTAACACAAATTTTTGCATTATCACTATTTTACTGAATGAACCATTTTATTTTCCCAGTTTGGCAACAAGCTAGCAGAATTATAGGTACATCACACAGAATGTTTAGTGGTATCTCCCCTGATGTATGAAGTTCAACTTGTGCTAAGGTCAACTTTGCATTTCATCCTATCAGGGTTGATAAAATAAGTACTGGAGTTATAGTTCTATATTTAAGAGATGAGGAATTATGTACACTATTTACATTTGATGGATATTTGTCCTCATCTTGTTTGTATTTAACATGTTTCAGCTGATATACCCTCCAGTCTTCATCAGGTGTCTTGGAGAAATTTCAAACCTGGGTTCTCATTCCTAGGGTATTTTTTGATGTTATCATTTTTTTGATATTCTCATTCCTAAGGCATTTTTGATGTTATTATTATTATTATTATTATTATTATTATTATTCAGGTCACTGTCTGAAATCAAACTCGGAATCTTGGGGTTAGTTTCCCGTGCTCTTAACAACAACAACAATAATAATAGTAATAATAATAATAATAATAATAATAATAATATAATAATAATAATAATAATAATGATAATATCGAAAAATAGCTTAGGAATGAGAACCCAGGTTCGAAATTTCCCCAAGACACCTGATGAAGGCTGGAGAGTATATCAGCCGAAACTTTGTGTTAACAACAAACAAGATGAGGACAAATATCTGTCAAATGTAAATAATGTAAATAATGTAAGTACTGCGGTTGATATAATTGATTTGTCCGCTCCTCATGAAATAACTGGCTTTGTACCAAAATCTGAAGAACCATTATTATTAAGGTGGCAAGCTGATAGAATCAATTATCACATTGATGCTTAACGGCATTTCTTACAACTCATTATGTCTAGGGCTGATAAAATAAATAAATGCTAGTTTAGCTTCAGAGTCAATGTAATCAACCTGCCCATACCCTAAAAATTTCTGGCCTCGTGCTAAAATTTGAAACCATTAACATCTTCATTGTGACTGGAGTTAATTTTGAATTCATTTTTGATTGGTTTTGTTACAAATCATTGGAGTCTGCCTGTCACCTCTCAGATTGGATTTTTTATTTTCATTTTTTTCCCTGTCTTTCTCGTATAATTTAAAATTTCAATCAACAAGCAAATAAAAATTTAAAATGAATTAAATATTCAACATCAGTTGCTGTAAAAATACGGAACAAACATTAAAAAAAAAAAAAAACGGAATAACACAACTGACATTTGATTAAAAGTATTTAGCATACTTACGAATAATGATTAATGAATAATGATTTAATGACAATAACTATGATAAATGAATGATTAACTGTAGTTAACCGTCGTCGTTGTTGTCATCATCATTGTCACCACCACCAACATCACCCCTATCAAAACCACCACCACCACCACCATCATCATCACCACCATCTCCACTATTATCACCACCACCACTACCCGTCGTATATATATATATATATATTTATATATATTTATATATGTTTGTGTGTCTGTGTTTGTCCCCCCACTATCGCTTGACAACCGATGTTGGTGCGTTTACATTCCCGTAACTTAGCAGTTCAGCAAAAGATACCGGTAGAATAAGTACCAGGCTTACAAAGAATAAGTCCTGGGGTCGATTTGTTTGACTAAAGGCGGTGCTCCAACATGGCGACAGTCAAATGACTGAAACATGTAAAAGAGTAAAAATCTATACATATGTATGTGTTGCAGAAATCTATTTATGACAAGCAACAGATTTTGGTCAGCATTTCTTATATTCTCCAAGCAGTATTTCTCAACCCCACTTTTTTTTTTTACTAATGGAACCCATTTGATTCCTGTCTCACTTGGAAAGACCCTAAATATTAAAAAAAAATCCTGTTGTATTTTTATAATCATATATTATTAGGAATTCTGTAAAAAGACTATTCTTGTTCCTCTTACTTTGTTCAGTCACATGACTGTGGCCATGCTGGAGCGCGGCTTTTAGTCAAATGAATCGACCCCAGGACTTATTTTTTTGTAAGCCTAGTATTGGTCTCTTTTGCCGAAATGCAAAGTTATGAGGACGTAAACACACCAACATTGGTTGTCAAGCAATGATGGGAGTACAAATACAAACATACAAATACATACATACCTGTATATATATATATATATATATATATATATATATATATAATCATCATCATCGTTTAACGTCCGTTTTCTGCGCTAGCACGGTTTGGACGGTTCGACCGGGGTCTGGGAAGCCAGGAGGCTGCACCAGGCTCCAATCTGATCTGGCAGTGTTTCTACAGCTGGATGCCCTTCCTAACGCCAACCACTCCGTGAGTGTAGTGGGTGCTATTTATATATATATATATACACACACACACATATTCAACGGGCTTCTTTCAGTTTCCGTCTATCAAATCCACTCACAAGGTTTGGTCAGCCTGAGGCTATAGTAGAAGACACCTGGCCAACGTGCCATGCAGTGGGACTGAACCCGGAGCCATGTGGTTGGGAAGCAAGCTTCTTACCACACAGCTGCTCCTGCACCTGCTTAAATATTTTGTGTATCTCAGAAATATAATAACAAAATTTTATATGGACCCTCAAGGGCCATTAGAGTTTAGCTGAGAATCGCTGTCTGAGAGAGAGAAAGAGAGAGAGGAACGATTGTCAATTCAGTTATGAGTGATAATAAATATTCATGAATTTTACGAGACAAAAGGATATAAATAAAATAAGGAAATTTTATTAAAAGTTATGGTCTTCGTATTGATTTTGTCTTTCTCAAGTTTCTTTGCATTTCTTTTTAGAAAAATAAACATTGAGGAATGCGTATAAATATTCCTGTTGAACTAAATAAATCAATACATGACAAATATTTATTTTATTGACTCATGGGGGATGAAAGGTAAAGCGGGCCCCCACTGAGGTTTGAACCTGGACGCAACGCATTACTTCACTTGTCGTCTTATTTCTCTCATTGAACTCATGAATATTAATTAATGTCTCGAGTGATTTAATCATCCGCTTGTTTAAGAATTACCTGTTCACAAATACCATATACATCGAAACGTGATGGACATTCAAACCAAAATGGAAGAAGCGTCTATGTGGCTGCTTGTTGTGTTCTTGAGCAAGACACTTTATTTCACGTTGCTTCAGTTCACTCAGCTGTAGAAATGAGTTGCGACATCACAGGTGCCAAGCTGTATCAGCCCCTTTGCCTTTCCCTTGGATAACATCAGTGGTGTGGATTAGGGGAGGACGGTATGCAAGGGTGACTGCTGGCCTTCCATAAACAACCTTGCCCGAACTTGTGCCTCGAGGGTAACTTTGTAGGTGCAATCCCATGGTCAGTCATGACCAAAGGGGGTCTCAGTATATATATATATATATATAACAAGCTTCTTTCAGTTTCCATCTACCAAATCCACTCACAAGGCTTTGGTCAGTCTGAGGCTATAGTAGAAAACACTTGTCCAAGGTGCCATGCAATGGGACTGAACCTAAAACCATGTGGTTAGGAAGTAAACTTCTTACCTGCACCTAATTCTGATGAAACAGAATTTGTTTAAACAAGTATAGAAAGTATGTATTGTACTTGGTTTGAAATATTTTATTTCTAAGAAAAACCAAAATCCACTCTTAACCCCTAGCTCACCCTTATTATTTGCCAGCTCTTTGTGAGGTCACAATGTACCCCCAAGGAAAAGTGGGGGACCGTTGCTTTAGAGAATTTCCACCCACCCTCATCCTTTCCATAATGATCCAGTTTTGACATTTTTTCAAGAATTTCTTCAGATTTATGTTTTATAAAGTTTTGCATATTTTCTGAAGAATCATTCACAGGAATATCTGAAAAAAATTTCAAAATTAAGTTAAAACTGAAAAATTATGGAAAAGATAAGAGGGGAAAGATCCTTTCTCCTATCTGCCTCCACATCTTTTTCTGTTTTGCTTTATTGCAGAACTGAAGTATCTGATGCATATTCAAACATACACATCTAAAAAAAATTATGGTTTTTGGTACACTAGATCATTTCAGACTATTCTAGTAGAATGCAAGCATTCTGTTCTCTGCTTTATTGAACCTGACAATCCCAAAGCAACCTGGTTTTGATTTCCCATATAGATTCATTTCATTTATGATGTTCAAAGTCCTTTTGAAAATAACGAACATCACAACTTCCGATTCCTCTCTGGTTTCAATAAATCTAAGGTTTTTAGCAACCATCACAAAAACACTTCGCAAGTCAATGAACAACAAATAAGAAACGGCACAGCACATACATAAATATCTATACACACACACACACACAAACACATATATCATATACATGCATATTATATACACAGATATGCACACACCCATATAAGCCAGGAAAAGAAACAAAAATTAATGTAGTGATGAGGGACTGAATATCAATCAGCAAACTACCTTTATCACGATATATGTATACTTATGTATTCATAAAGATATAAAGACAGAAAAGATTTACCTATATATATATACATATATATATATATATATATATATATATATATATATATATATATATATATATATATAATGTATGTATGTATATGTACGTATGTATGTATATAAATAAAAATATATATATGTATGTATGTATGTATATATGTATGTATATGCATGTATGTATTTGTATATATATGTGTATGTATATGTGTGTGTATATATATATATATATATATATATACATATGTATATATATATATATGTATATATATATGTACATATATATATATATACGTATATATAATTATATATATACATATCTATATATGTATATGTATATATATATATATATGGATACACATACACATATGTATGTATATGTGTGTATATATATTTCTTCAGGTTTTACTTACTTTGTGTCTCCATTGACCATTTCCAACTTTATGATCTCTATTAACTCATTTTTATATTTTCTATTTATCAATCTTTTTCTTTTTTTTTTTTATTGATCTCACAAAAGAACTGTATTCTTTTTTTTTTTTTTTTGGCTTGTTTTTCGTAAGAAAGTTTCGCCAACTTATTTTCTTCAGTACAGAACTTGGAAACCCACTCATTCTCTATTGGGGGGGGGGGTGATGGAAGGAAAACTCAGAGTAAGCAAAGTGTCAAATATCATGGCATTTATTTCCATCTCATTCAGTTCTAACTTCAAACTCCAGAGAAGTCGGTTTATGATTTTCTTCATTTTTTTTTTTTCAATAATATATTGATTTTCTCCATATAAACAACTCACTGTACACTAACATTCGCCGCCTCTTTTCCCCTCTCCCATGCTAACATTCACCTTGTTTCTCCCTCTTCTGCACTAACTGTTCACCCTTTCTTTCTCTCCCCACCGCCGCACTAGCATTCATTTTCTCTTTCATTTTCCGCAGTGGCTGTCACCCTGTTTCTTTCACTTAATGCCATTTCAGGCTTAAAGCAAATGTCTTACAATAAAGATATTTGTTTCAGCAAACTAGATCCACATGACGGTTTCAATTGCAAATAGAAACCCATTCGTAATTAATTGACAAAAAATTAATGCCTACAACAAATATTATTACTCCGAAAGTAAGCAGCAAATTACACAAACAAGTTTCAATTTACATTTAAAGCCATTTTAAATCATCTTAGTCTTTGAGAGCTTATCTTACCAACACATAACTTTCAGAAAAATGAATATTTTTAATGAAAGCAACAATCGAGCACGATCGTTGCTAGTGCCACCTGACTGGTTCCTGTGCCGGTGGCAGGTAAAAAGCACCATTCAAGCGTGGTCGATGCCAGTGCTGGCCGACTGGTCCCATGCCAGTGGCATGTAAAAAGCACCATTTGAGCATGATCCTTACTAGTGCCACCTAACTAGTTCCTGTACCGGTGGCACATAAAAAGTCCCATTTGAGCGTGGCCGATGCCAGTGCCGGCTGAGTGACTCCCATGCCAGTGGCACATAAAAAGTACCATTCATGCATGATCGTTACCAGTGCCACCTGACTGGCACGTAAAAAGCACCATTTGAGCATGGTCAATGCCAGTGCCAGCTGACTGGTCTCATGCCATTGGCACGTAAAAAGTACCATTCAAGTGTGGCCGATGCCAGTACCTCCTGACTGGCCCTCGTCCCCAGAGCCGGAACCAATCAAGGGGTAGCTGGAGTCAGTAAAACTATACTGACTCTAACTCCAACTCACGGTATCTTTATTCTTTAAAATAAACCAGTTTTAACATATAGGCCTACTCAAAGTACAAGCATATGCATATGCTTTATGAAATACGTAGACCAGAATCACTTAATTACATAAAGAGGAGTCAGAGTCAAAGCTTCTGTTTCAACTCCACAGACTTGCTTTACATCCCCATAACTTAGCAGTTTGGCAAAAGAGACCAATAGAATAAGTACCAGGCTTAATATTAGATTGGTCTTAGAGTCGTATTTTATGGATCCATGGAAAGTATTTGGGTTCGATGTATTTCTCGCAAGAAACAGCAAAGCTTCTTTCTCTGACATTTTACATAGTGCAGCCCACATCAGAGAACGTATGGTAAACAAAATAGGAATTTTGAAAGAAGTACCTATAAAATTAGCTTTTGAGCATCAAATGAGCATTTTAAATGGCGGTGCCCCAGCATGGCCACAGCTCATAAGCTGAAACTGGAAAAATCAAAAATCAAATCAAAATCAAATGGTTTAGTGGGGTCCACCAGAATAAAATGGTAATCAAAGGGGCCCATAGATAAAAAAAAATGGGTGAAAATCACAGGCGTAGATCATGTACAAAGAACCTTTTTCAGTACCAGGAGCAAATTGCAAGAAGCTAGGAGGGCAACATCCATGCTGCGAAAAATAATGAATCTTCACTTTTGCAAATTTACATAAAATTACTCTTTTGGCATTAAGGGTTGGCGGGGGGGGGGGCTTCTTCCCCCCCCTCTCACTCTTTTTGCATTCTTTTGGTTTGCGGTCACAAATTAAAAAAGATTGACACTTTCGCAATATCCAGATAGGCATGCCAAAAAGACACCCAACCATTTTTTTTTTTGCTTTTTTAAAGAGTTTCTTTGGATTCCTGTGTTTTAACAGCAGTGATTACAACTTCCACCCCCACCCCCCACCAAAAAAAGGAAGGAAAAAAAAGTTATTCAGATTGTCTCACATTCAAATTTTTCTTTTTCTTTTTTATTTTTTACATTTTTTGAAATCTTTTTTTGAAGAAGGCAGAAGATACCACATTTAAATATAACGATATTATGGTTCCATTGGGGGTAAAAAAAACCATTTTCAAAATTCCCATTTTTTAATACTGATTGCTCGTGATAATTTCTCAATTTCATTTTATGGTCATAAACCAAAAGAATGATGGGTTTTTTCTCCTTTCCGCCATATGCTTTATTTTTCTCTCTTTTAGTATTTCTCAGTATGTAGTTTCACATTTGTTGGCGACAAGGGGTTCCTCGTCATCTTGAATGTAGGCTCCTTCATTGGTTAATAGAAAGAAAGAGAGAGAGAGGAGAGAGAGAGAGAGAGAGAGAGAGAGAGAGCTAATTTACATAATGTTATTAGTTTGACAACCATTAAATAATTACCAATGCACAAACACACGGACATTAAAATAATGCAGTGTACCGGAGTACATTTACATGTTTTAAACATGAATTTTTCAATGTTCATGCGGCGGTTGATGTATCAATAACTTCTTAACGGTTGTCAAACGAACACCATTATGCAAATTAGCTCAGCTGTGCGTGAACGAAGGCATTTTTCTATGTGACTATATGAACTGTTTGCTGCCGGTTGCATGACAACAGACACTCTAAGAGCTAATCTTTTTGAAAATTTCTACACAGATGTAGTTTTTCATGCTAATTTCAAAAATCATAACCGTTTTGGGGAGAGATTATAAATTAAAATATTGGAAATCTTTAAAGACTGAAATTTTCTAATTCCAGCCAATCAGATGTAGCCATTTTCGACACACCGGAAGTCACAATAGCTCCAAACTGCACGTTTGAGTAATTTCAACCAAACACTTGGAGTGTTTCCACATGAATATTTATTTCACAGCAAGACTGGAAATGCTTAAAATATAATCATACTTCTGTGTATCATTTAAAAAAATGATAATGTTACACAGGTAATTTCTGGTAGTACCCAACGCATACACACTCTCTACATCCTGATTTAAATGTAGGAGTCATTCGTCAAATGTTACCTACTTTTCTGGAAGCCTCTGTGCTAGAAAGAACAACCAAACCTCCTTCCAATCAGAAGCCTTAGAAAACAATATGGTGGATAACTTGTTACTAGGTTGAGCAATCTTTCGTATTCATACATGACGTCAGCAATTTACAACACTCATACACATACATACCTACGTACACATTGCTTTGTATTTTTTTGCAATTCGTTTATGTCTATACAATTGCAGCATGGAAGGTGTTTATAAGCCATTTAAGAAAATATTTTGGCAAAATAAATTTAAATGTTGAAGTGAATCTAACGGTTTTTGTGCATTTCTTAAATGGCTTATAAACGCCTTCCACGCTGCAATTGTTTTCGTTCCAGCACACAATTCCAGATCAGGTCACTTGCTATGCAAGTACATCTACATAATATGTTTATACATTTTTTTAATAATTTATATAATTCTTTTTAATCTGTTTATTTAATTTTGTTCTTCCTGTTCCTTGAAAGCAACACACACACACATCACATACACACACCACACACCCTGCCTCCTTTCTCTACCAGTCAACAGTGTGTATGTATGTATATGTATTTAGTTATGTATGCATATGTGTGTGTTTGAATGTATATTTGTTTGTTCAGCTCTCTCGTGCAAATCAAAGACAACATTGATAATCCCCGACACATGAAAAAAAAATTAAAGAAATAAAAATTTCTGTAAATTGTCAAACATAGTTATGACATCACAAATAGTAAATGACTGCTCCGATGCACGGGGATGTGATGGGATGGTCACGATTGGAATGTCTAATTAATCATAGCTCTGCTTATTTAGTGCTGACCCAGAGTTCAAACAACATAAACAGATTTGCTGATGCCAGCCAACAAGGTTCTCTACCAGGTTGCTCGACCTGCTAAAAATAGTAACTGCATCCTACCATTTTGAAAAAATAATAATAATACATTGGATAATGAAGTCTGTATCACTCCATCTTCAAAAAATAAAAGAAAAGAAAATGGGGCAGGCACAACTTGAACACTTGTTGTTTTTTTTTAATTAATTGAAATGTGCTTGATCAGCAATGACTTTGGGTTACAACAACAATAATGATAATGTCTTGAAGTTAGTCAGAAAACCAGTCAACTAGTTGAACAGCAGCACATGGCACCTTTGGGGGAGTTCATGCCACTAAAGCATTCGGGTTAGGTTTCTAATTTAAGGATATCTATATTCTTCACTCTTACCTTTACAAGGTCTTGGAGGCCTTGTAAATGGTCATAGGAACAACATTACCCCTCTTGATTCTTGACTAAAAGTTTTTTAAAAAAATGTTAACTAAGTCACAGGCACGACTGCGTGCTAAGAAGTTTGCTTTCCAACCACATGGTTCTGAGTTCAGTCCCACTGCATGGCACCTTGGGTAAGTGTCTTTTATTATAGTCTTGGGCAGACCAAGCCCTTGTGAGTGGATTTAGTAGACAGAAACTGAGAGAAGCTCATCGTATATATTTAGGTGTATGTGTGTTTGTGTCTGTGTTTATTTCTCACCACTGCTTGACAACCGGTGTTGGTGTGCTTACATCCCCATAACTTAGTGGTTCGGCAAAATCAGACCAATAGAATATGTACTAGTCTTAAAATAAGTAGGTACTGGGGTTGATTCATTTGACTAAAAATTCTTGAAGGTGGTGCTCCAGTATGGCCGCAATCTAATGACTGAAACAAGATAAAAAGATGACTATTTTATTAAAATCTAGGAGTTTAGATTTTGTCTTGTTTTTGTTTTTTTTTTGTTTGCATTGGTCTATACTTTCCTATTGATTTTTTTTTTCCAATTTTCTAGATAATGGTACATTTTAAAAGTTTTTCTCTAGAAAACATTTATTTAACATGTCTGTAGTGAACTGAGGACATCTTTTTTTTTTTTACCTTTATATTGGTATTGCCTTAGTCATTATACTGCCATTGATAATTATGTTGAAGGTAAAGAGACTGCATTCTTAGACAAGAATGGACTCAACAATGGATGATTCTATTTCAAACTGTTTATATATTACGTACGCACAAGTAAATTCATATATTGAAAAAGAAAAAAAAACACACACACACGTTTCTACGGTAATCTATGTAATTCTTAAAGCTTTACAATATGGAAGATAAAAAGAATGCCTTAGTTTGGACTGTTTGCATGACAGATGTACTTTATTCTTTGTATATCGACATCATAATATAAGGGTAATAATTACCCCTTTGTTGAACATATATGTAAACAGTGGCTGTTATGCAAGGACAAGTTGAAGAAATTCATAGAACATCTCGTGGAAGACTGGTGATAGAGTGCCATTTCTATATAGTAATAGGCATCTGTTGATCTCGAGAGACCATAGAGCTGCACCTGAAAAAATTGTGGTGCAAAATATCTATATTCTTCACTCCTACCCGTCTTGGAGGCCTTGTAAATGGTCATAGGAACAACATTACCCCTCTTGACTCTTGACTAAAAGTTAAAAAAAAAAAGTTAACTAAGGCACGGGTATGGCTGCATGGTAAGAAGTTTACTTTCCAACCACATGGTTCTGGGTTCAGTCCCACTGCATGGCACCTTGGTTAAGTGTCTTCTACTATAGCCTTGGGCAGACCAAACCCTTGTGAGTGGATTTAGTAGACAGAAACTGAGAGCAGCCACTGATGGTAGTGCAGCATCTGCAGTAGCTGTAGAGATCCACATGGGAGTGGCAGTCATCCATAGTGACTGCATTTGAAGGAGATCTCTGCCAGCACTACTGGTTTGCTTTAACTTCGTTACTATGGCAACAGTCTGGATACTTACTGATCAGACCACATATACATATATATATATATATATAATACGTTTAAATATTTGTTGTGCAAGATTTATTGGCTAAACTGGCAAAATGACCATTCCGAAATATAACAATATATATATATATATATAATATATATATATTATATATATTCAACAATTTAAGGAATGGCCTTGATAGGTCATTCGACCCACCTATCAAGGCCATTCCTTAATATTGTTGAATGTATATTATATAGTCTGTTGACTATTTTTTCTTTCTCACTGGACCGCTGGTGGCGAAAAAATTTATCTTGAATTTTTTGCTACCCTGATATTGATTAATATATATATATATATATATATATATATATCCATACATAAATATATATACATACATATCTATACATATATACACATATATATATATCCATACATATATATATATATACATACATATCTATACATATACATATGCATATATATATGTATATATATATATATATATATATATATATATATATATATATATATATATATATGTGTATGTATATGCTAAGGTGAGTTGTATGGTAGATGTGAATAGCTAAAGAAGGAAAGCAACAACTCTTGAGGTAAAAAAAATGAAAATGAAGAAAAAAAATAATCTTCAACAATTTTTTTAATGGGAAGCTAAGTACAAAAAAAAATTACTCTAGAATTGTATTGAATTGTCAAATAAATTCGTTCGTTTTTTCTTCTTTTTATTTTATTCCATTTACTTTAATCATTTCCAACGTTGTACGAATTAACACCCACAAAATAACAACAACAACAATAATAATAATAATAATAATAATAATAATAATAATAATAATAAATAATAATGATGATGATGATGATGATGATGATGATGATAAGTTTATCGTAGTGATTTATGTAGCTCCATTCTTCATCTACAACTTTTGTCAATCGTTTTTGCGAAATCTGAAAAACTTCTTTTCCTCTTTTCAGACATTGACGATGGAGTGCCAAATAGAAAGAAGAAAAAAAAAATTAATAAATAAACGAATTTATCCTGACGACCCAATAAAGCCTTTGGCAGTACTACAGTTGATTTGAAAAGTGTGTAAAAACTTGTCTTGACTATTTTTTTTCTGAGTAACTATTAGAACAAGTCTTCACAGCTACGTTATAACATCCATCAATAATTAATATAGTTCTCTATCTATATTTAGTGTATGTATATATATGTGTCTGTATATATATATATCTATATAATAATATATATATATATATATAATATTATATATATATACTAAATATTTAGTATATATATATATATACATATATATAGTGTATATATATATATATTATATAGTGTATGTATATATATATATATATATATATATATATTTAGTGTATATATATATATATTTAGTATATATATATAATATTTATAGCTATGAAACGTACGTAGTGTTTTTACTTATTATATTATATATTTATCATTCATTTTATACTTTTTGAGATCTAGTATAAGTTATATATTAAAAAAAAATTATAATTATAATTATATATATATATATATATATATATTAACGTAAGGTGTACTAGCCACTGAATGTGGCTAGCCACTGGGGGTGTGTACTAGCCACATTCAGATGGCTAGTACACCTTACGTTGTTGAGCGGTTACTGTTTATATCTCGTTCAGAGATTTATTATTGCTTTCAGACACTTTTTCTAAATCAGTGACAGTGGTTGCTGTGAAAAACGTTATATATTATTTGCAGGGGGACTCCTTCATCGAAGACCGGTGCTTACCATGCGTTGACGAGAGGCAATTACCTTGAAACTATAGTCCGTATGTAGTACTTAGGTCTTCGAGGGAGGATGACCTCCCTTTGCAAATAACACAAGGGCACTGAGATAGTGTCTAAAGTCCATCTGGTGACGTTGATCGCCTGGGGCTAAAAGCATCAGGAACACACCACCCCCAGTGGCTAGCCACATTCAGATGGCTAGTACACCTTACGTTGTCGAGCGGTTACTGTTTATATCTCGTTCAGAGATTTATTATTGCTTATATATATATTGTTATATTGTTATTTATGTATTGCCTTATGTCTATCACTGTTTGAGTTGCATAATAGTGGTTTTATCTCTAATTCATATTTCATATATATATTATATATATATATATATATATATATATGATGCTATAAGAATTTCCAAGGAATTTTTCAAGAACATTACGAAAAATAGCTGTTTCATTTGTTCCTGCTTATTCAGTTTCATTTGGCAACTTCAGAATCAAGACATGGCATATTGCTAGGAAACCTGAAAGATGATCTAGTTATCGAAATTGAGATAAATTATTCTGCCAGTAATGTAAACATTTTTCAGCTTGGTTTAAACCAGTGTTTCTCAACAGGGGTCCAAATAAGATTTTGTTGTTAAAATTAACGTGCAACAACTTGGTTATACTTTTACAATACACAAAATCATCATCATCATCATCATCGTCGTTTAACGTTCGCTTTCCATGCTAGCATGGGTTGGATGGTTTGACTGTGGGCTGGCGAACCACATGGCTGCATCAAGGTCCAGAGTTTCTACAGCTGGATGCCTTTCCTAATGCCAACCACTCTGGGAGTGTAGTGGAGTGGTTAGGAAGGGCATCCAGCTGTAGAAATATTAAATTTTTTTTTGTATACAATTCTCATTAATACTTAATCATGAAATTACAATAGGATTTATATAT
>NC_043015.1:50715852-50743352 GCF_006345805.1 Octopus sinensis
GGATAATAACGAAATATAAGTAACGATTAAAACTCCCAAAAGGGGGAGGGGCTTCGAAAGGTTACTCGTGGAAAAATAATAATAATAATAACAACAACAACAACAACAACAACAGCAGCAGCAGCAGCAGCAGCAGCAGCAGCAGCAGCAAGAACAACAGCGAAAAATACTTTAGGAATGAGAATCCAGGTTCGAAATTTCCCCAAGACACCTGATGAAGGCCGGAGGGTATATCAGCCGAAGCGTTGTGTTAACAGCAAACAAGAAGAGGACAAATATCCGTCAAATGTAAATAATATAAATAATGTAAATAATGTATATATACATTTGCCCAAAGTGCCGCACAGTGACACCGAACGCGGCATGTATGCGTGTGCACGCGCGGTTCTCACAGTCAGTGTTCCTCATTCTCATGGACGGTAATACTCGCAGATAACTCACAATGGCATATTATACAAAAATTTGTCATTGAAGTCTTTCCATCTCCGACTAAATCATTTAAACTTAAGAGTGTGTTGTGGTGGTGGTCGTGGGGGGAAATTAAGTCATTTTTGTGACAGTTGACATTTTCAGCTCGTAACTAGGTTTATGAGGGATTATTAAGTTACAATTCACTTTCTCATAAATCACTAATCCCTTATCGCTTCTCTCCTCATTATGACCTGTGTAAGTTGAATTAAAGACATAAAAACAAAGAATTATAAAAATTAAGGTATAACAAATTTAAAACGAATGCTGACACCTCGGGAAATTATCACAATGGACTTATCGCATGTGAAATTATCTTGTCTGCTTGTAGAATGATGGGTTTATGGCTTATCTACACAAGTACTACCCCCATCTCACTCGATTTTGTGTTGTCATAACTTAGAGAAAAATGGATGTTTTATAATCTTTTCTACTCTAGGCACAAGGCCTGAAATTTGGGGAGAAGTGGGGGGTTGTCGATTAGATCGAACCAGTACGCAACTGGTACTTAATTTATCGACTCATCAAGGATGAAAAGCAAAATCGACCTCGGCGAAATTTGAACTCAGAACATAAGGGCAGACGAAATACCTATTTCTTTACTACCCACGAGGGGCTAAACACAGGGCAGACAAACGGATCAAGTCGATTATATCGACCCCAGTGCATAACTGGTACTTAATTTATCGACCTCGAAAGGATGAAAGGCAAAGTCGACCTCGGCGGAATTTGAATTCAGAACGTAACCGCAGACAAAATACCTATTTCTTTACTACCCACAAGGGGCTAAACACAAAGAAGACAAACAAGGACAGCCAAACGGATTAAGTCGATTATATCGACCCCAGTGCGTAACTAGTATTTATTTAATCGACCCTGAAAGGCAAAGTCGACCTCGCTGGAATTTGAACTCAGAACGTAACCGCAGACCGCCCGGCGTGCTAACGTTTCTGCCAGCTCGCCGCCTTGTGGATGTTTTATAATGAAAGTGCGGTCGTGGCTTTGTTGTAAGAAGTTTGCTTTCTAACCACATGGTTAAAGGTTCAGTCCCACTGCTTGGGTCTTTAAGTGTCTGCAAGAATACCATAGCCTCGGACTGACAAAAGCTTTGTGAGTGGATTTGGTAGGCGGAAACGCACATACATACATATATCCATACCTACATGTATGGTTATGTGAGTGTCTTGTATTGGTTTGTTAACGTCCCCGTAACTTAGTGGTTCGGCAAAGAGAACGTCAGAATAAGTACTAAACCTTTCATGCAAAAGACAGATACCTTTCAGGTGTTAAATTACGATTACATCAGAACGTAATGCAAAAAAAAAAAAACCCAAAAACTTAGAAGGCGCGAACCCGTACATACTGACACACACATACACAAACACACACGCACACACACACACACACACACATACACACGCACACACACACGCACACGCACACACATACACACACATCTGCAAAATGAAACTTGAAGTCTCGGATATACAGGAATCGATTTCATCAATTGCATTCATTCTTCCCTTAAAAATTCAAGACTTGAGCACGAATGGAAATTATGGAGAGTGGCTTTTAATTTGTTCTGAATTCCAATTCCATTCTGGGGGTCGATTCAACTGACTTATATAAGATTTCCCTGACAAACATCTACCTACTACCTTTGCGCCATTTGTAAGCAATCAATATAATTTAGGCGGAATGTATTCTCGTCATCTGGCCCCCAACGAAATCTGTTATCTGTAATATAATGGCTTTTTTTTATTTATTTATTTGTTACGTCGGCTGAAGGCTACACATTTTTTTACAGCAAGAAGTAGATTAAGTCCGTTGAATCATCAGTACATTCCTGACCCATATTTTATCGACCCTAAGAGTAGTAAATGGTGGGGGTTCATTAAATACAATGTCATTCCCCGGTGAGATTTCACCTCCACAACCTCAGGCAACGAAACTAATTCATTCTCTCTCTGTATCAAGTCCACAACCCAAATATAATATCGACTTATTTGTTTTTGTTTTGTTTTTCTTTTTCTCTTTGTTAAGAATAGGTTTACAACCAAAATACATTTGACTCAGTCAGTTACATTACTAATGCCTATTGAATCAAGCTGTTGATAAATTTGCTTGAAATAGCAGCCAGCCGAATTTATCTCAAAGCACACCCTGCCGATTTAAAAAGGTTACCTTACATAACGTAGTCATAGATTCACTATTTATTTATTTATAAAAACTGAATGATTTCAGTTAGAAATGCCTTTGATAAATAAAACCTTCTTGATCTGGACCAGCCCACCCGGGGTTAAACAAGAACGAACACTTAGTTTTACTGCCAAAAAGAATTGCAACTTTAGATAAAAAATTTAAAAAAAAGACGGAATTAAATAAAGCGAAACATTCTGTGCAATATTCTACCATTTTTACCATTCTACTACCTTTTCACAGATCGAATAGTGATTTCTAACTTTGGCACACAATGCCTCACATTTACAAGAGAAGAAATTGTTGGTTTGAAAGAAATCTCTCTCCAAGACAGAGACTGGTTTATATATTGATTGGCGAAATCATTAAGAGCGTCGGACAAAATATTTTGTGGTAGGAGTGACTGCGTGGAAAGAAGCTTGCTTTTCTACTACATGGTTCCGGGTTCAGTCCCATTGCGTGGCATCTTGGGCAAGTGTCTTCTATTGTAGCTTTGGGCCGACCAAAGTCTTGTAGACGGAAACTGAAAGAAGCCCGTCGTATATATATATATACATATGTATGTATTTATGTGTGTGGATCTGCGTTTGTTCCCCCCACCACCACCACCATCACTGCTTGACAACCAGTGTTGGTGTGTTTACGTCCGCATAACTTAGCAGTTTGGCAAAAAATTCGATAGAGTAAGTACCAGTTTTAAAAAAAGTACTGGGTTCGATTTATTTGATTAAAAATTCTTCGTGGCGGCACCCCAGCATGGCCGCAGTAATAATAATAAAAAATATAAAATATTTAATAACGGTCTTTTACGTTCTAGGTTCAAATTCCGCGAAGGTCGACTTAGTTTTCATCCTTCCAACTTGAATGAATTATATAGCATCGGACAAGAATTAGTGACGATTCAATTCTTTTACTGCTGGAAATCAGATACATCCATTCAAAATTTCATTATCTTCAACTATAAAAACAGTTTTATAAACCAAACTATCCTTTGTTGGAGAATGTTGTTTGAAACTACTTTCTGTTGACATATGTCAAGTTTATTGAGGCAGCATGACTCGCAGGAAATATCAATTCTATATTTTATTTTAATTTTTGATTTTCGACACATATTTGGGATCTTTTCGGTTTGAACGGCAGTTTTTAAATATAATTTCCACGTAACTAAACACTTTTAAACTTCGTATACTGGTAGAATGTGTTTAAAAAAACATTTTTCTCATGGCTTTATTGAGAGAATTCTATAGTTTGTAAGATATTTGTTGCTTTTTTTCTTCAATTTCTGCAATTTCAACCAATCAATGACATCTATTGAGGTGAAAACATTCTGTGCCGTATGAATATGTCCCTCGTTTAAAAAACAGATTGGGTTTATTTACATTTGTGAAGAAAAAAAAGATACCCTTCCCCCACCCCTAACCCTAACTAACCCTAACCCTAAAACAGATTGAAATGCAATAGGTCGATTCTAGGGTCATAATTATGGGTGACAATTTCATATGACACCGCTAGAAAAGACTGCCGTTCAGACCGAAAAGATCCATCAATTCTATATTTTATTTTAATTTTTGATTTTCGGCACGTATTTGACATCGTTATTGGATTAACCATGAAGTTTAATTTCGAAATTACAGGGTTAATATTCTCGTAAAATTTCCTGCGTGTAAAGGGAAAAATTGAAACCCTAGAAACTGAAAGCGAAGCATTAACCCCGACCCACCAACGATATGTATGCTTAATTAAATGAACTTCTGGAAGGAACGCAACTAAACTGACATTATCGTTTTTTTTTTTACTACACAAACCGTTCATTACAAAATCATGAAAAGAAAATTATTATATTTGATGGTTTACGAGACGCACTTCTTTAAAAATAAATGTTTTTAATAAAAACAAAAACTAGTGCGGGGCCTATATGCAAAGTTGGGCCCATGTTATTTGCTTTAACGGACTAAAAACTATTTTCCCCCCTTGAACATGTATTGCTGAAATCAAGGTACACCAAATAAGAATAGTAATGTAATAATATAATATTATTTCTACTAAAGATACAAGACCTGGAATCTTGCAGGCGGCTCAGTCGACTCAAATACTCCGATAGGATGAAAGGTAGAGTCGACCTCGGCGGAATTTTTTTTTTACTTGTTTCAGTCATTTGACTGTGGCCATGCTGGAGCACCGCCTGTAGTCGAGCAAATCGACCCCAGGACTTATTCTTTGTAAGCCTAGTATTTATTCTATCGGTTCCTTTTGCCGAACCGCTAAGTTACGGGGACGTAAACACACCAGCATCGATTGTCAAGCGATGTTGGGGGGGGGGGGAAACAGACACACAAACACACACATATATATATACGACGGGCTTCTTTCAGTTTCCGTCTACCAAATCCACTCACAAGGCTTTGGTCGGCCCGAGGCTATAGTAAAAGACACTTGCCCAAGGTGCCACGCAGTGGGACTGAACCCGGAACCATTTGGTTGGTTAGCAAGCTACTTACCACACAGCCACTCCTGCGCTTATATCATATAATAATTTCAAATTTTGGGCACAAGGCCTGCAATTTGGGCGAAGGAGATAAATCGATTACGTCAACCTCAGTGTTCGACTGGTACTTAATTGATCGATCCTGAAAGGATCAAAAGCAAAGTCGAACTCGGTGGAATTCGAACTCAGAACGTAAAGACAGACGAACTGCCGCTAATCACTCTGCCAGTGCGCCGCCTTTGTATATCATATAACAATAGCCGATCCTTCGATATTTGTATAGAGAATGTCTGTAAGAGAAGACGTCATTCACCCTCTTTTTCCAGCCTAGCCTCGTTTATGTGTGTCATGAAGGAAGATTATGTGGGAGAAGAACGTCGTTTCTCAATAACGAAGGATTGTCTAATAATATAATAACATATATCGTATTTGATGGCATATAAAATGCACTTATTTTTCCTAAAAAGTTACAATACCTAAAATAAAAAATGGGGATCTTTACGGTTTGAACGGCCGTTTTTAACAATTTCTAGGTAACTAAAAAATTTTAAACTTCGTATACTGGTAGAATGTGTTTATAAAACATCTTTTATAACATCTCGACGCTATAATGTTTCAGCCGGCTTTAATAAAAGAAATAATGGATCTTTTCGGTTTGACCGGCAGTTTTTTAAAATAGTTTCCACTTAACTAAACACTTTTAAACTTCGTATACTGGTAGAATGTGTTTATAAAACATCTTTTTCTCTTGGTTTTATTGAGGAAATTCTATAGTTTGTAAGATATTTGTTGCTTTTTTTCTTCAATTTCTGCAATTTCAACCAATCAATGACGTCTATTGAGGTGAAAGCATTCTGTGCCGTATGAATATGTCCCTCGTTTAAGAAACAGATTGGGTTTATTTACATTTCTGAAGAAAAAAAGATACCCTTCCCCACGCCCCTAACCCTAACCCTAAAACAGATTGAAATGCAATAGATCGATACTAGGGTCATAATTATGGGTGACAATTTCATATGACACCGCTAGAAAAAACTGCCGTTCAAACCGAAAAGATCCCTTATTTTTCCTAAAAAGTTACAATACCTCAAAAAAAAAAAAAAAAAAGGTCCTTATATGTAAGGTTAGGCCTCCAATGAGCTTTAAATGCAGCAAAAACGTTCTTGAATATACGCTGCTAAAATCACGGTACATCTAACTTGACCGTGCAACTCTTACGTAATAAAATACGATCCATTAGAAAACAAAACAAAACAGGACAATATCGTCAAGGTCAACCTTGCTTTTCATCCTTTTGAGATCGATATAGAAAATCGATGAAATTATCTATCAATGGCAGTGGATTGGCGGGAACTGTAAGAATGTAAAACCGGATGCTTTGCAAGTATTTGTTCCGGTTCTTTGCATTCTTGAGTTCAAATTCCACCACAGCCTTCTTGGGTGATAGACATAACCACTGCCACCTGTTTCAACACCAGCGCCTGGCACGCTTGTGGGGGGTGCTTTAGTAGAGTCCACCCTGTTGTAAGAAGTATTACGGAAAAGGCTCTGCTTTGAGAATAACTTCCCCCCGTCCACTCTCAGTCTCGGAGGAATTGTAAAAAGGTCATTGACACTGCCTTCTCTCATGATTAAAAGATAAAAAGAAAAGAAAACGGTGAAAAATTAACCAAAGATAATCATTTTCGTATAGAACACACACACACAAAGATGTGTGCACAACACTGCAGGGCACTGATATTTTAAATGGCGGTGCCCCAGCATAGCCACAGTTCGTGAGCTGAAACTAGATGAATTAAATATATGCTTATGTTAACATATATATACTTGTTGCATGTATGTGTATGTATGATACATACATACATACATATATATACATATTATATATATATATATATATATATATATATATATATATATATATATTATATATACACACACACACACATATATATACATACATACATATACGTACATATATATACGTACATATATATATACACACATATATATATATACATATACATATATATACACACACACCACATATATACATACATATACATATATATATATATACACACATATATATACATACATATACATATATACACACATATACATATATACACACATATATATACATACATACATACATATACACATATATATATACACACACACATATACATGTATATATATATATATATATACACACACACACATAAATGCATACATATATACACACACACATAAATACATACATACATACATACACACACACATAAATACATACATACATACATACATACATACATACATATACATACATATAAATCTACCTACCCATATTCATAGAATATAAGGTAGATGTATAAACACACACATATACATACAATATTACAATATATAAGTATGTGTGAGAGAGAGAGAGATAGACAGACAGACAGGCAGTACGCTCGCATTCCCTGCTGTCTTTTTTCATTATTACCAACTGCACTTGTAAAAGCTTTTAAGACCTCATATCTACAGCAATATTGTTTATGGATAACCGGTGGTTCTTGGGAAATATAATCAAATATTTAGTACAGACATGAACGAAATTATCGATATAACGATTTTTTATTTTATTTCTTTATCGATATTAAGGTGCCTTGGCGATGATGGTGGTGGTGGTGGTGGAGGATGGTAGGGGGCAGATGGTGAAAAAGAAAAGAAGCTATAACTATTGTAGACAACGGAAAGCTGGTGGTGGGGTTGGCGGGGTTTTGGTGTAATAAATGGAGCAAAGAGCCAGACTATGTCAGGGGAAATAGTCCGGAAGAATGTTCTTTAACAAAGGCGCGTGGGTGTCTATGTTTGTATGTATACAAGTGTGTATGAGTGTATGTATGTATACTGTGAGTGTGTGTGTGTGTGTGTGTGTGTGTGTGTGTGTGTGTATACGTATGTGAGTGTTTATATATGTGTATGTGTGTGTGTGTGTGTGTGTGTCTGCGTTATGTGTGCATGGGTGGATTGATGGATGTCTATGTGTGTGTGTCAGTGTATGCGGTATGTGTGCGTGTACGTATGTGTGTATATTTATTTGTATATTGTGTGTTAGGTTGTGTGTGTGTGTGTATGTGTTCATTTATCACGACATACATAAGATGTGGCGAGAGACAAGAAAATATATATTAATTAAATTGAACAGCTACAGATTATATCTACAGTATATAAGAATATAACACACACGTCTGTGTGTGTGTTTGTGTGTGTGTGCGTGTATACATACATACATATACATATATATATATATATATATATATATATATATATATATATTATATATATATATATTGAAGGTGTGTAAAAATTTTTGGAAAAGATTCGTAGAGAAACGGCGAGCATGTTTAAAGACATCGATGCACATACATACATGCATACATACATACATACATACATACATACATACATACATGCATACATACATGCATGCATGCATGCATACATACATACATGTATGCATACATACATACATGCATACATACATACATACATACATACATACATATCATACATACATACACGTATGTTCTTATATTCTTCAGTATATATATATAAAATTAAAGGATCGGCAGAAAGTTGCTTTAAATTAATAATTCTTTACCCTATATATATATATATATAATATATATATATATATATATATATATATAGGGAAAGTTTACGAAAAAAACAAAAGACGAAGACAGGTGGTGTACAAAACAAACAGGTGTATTAGTATAACGCTCAGGAATAGAAAAAGTCTTTTACGTTTCGAGCCTACGCTCTTCTACAGAAAGGGACACAGAAAAAACAAGGAGTGAGAAAAAAGGAGAGAGAAAAAAATATATATATATATATATACGAATATAAGAACATACGTGAATGTATGTATGTATGTATGTACGTATGCATCGATGTCTTTAAACATGCTCGCCGTTTCTCTACGAATCTTTTTCAAAAGTTTGCACACACCTTCAAAATCATCCTAGAATAATGTATGAAAATAAATAAAAAATTTGGCGGCCAAGGTCCACCTAGGGAGAAAATTAGGGAGGATTCAAAAGTGGTGTTGAAAAACTGGTGGTTGTAATGGACTGATTAGTAGTGTAAGAATGTTAGTGTAATTTTCAGAAACGTCAATCTGTCCTTCATTTTCTCTTTAACTCTTTCATGTTTCTAGCACTCACCTTTCTCTCTCTCTCTCTCCTCTCTCTCTCTCTCTCTCTCTCTCTCTCTCTCTCTCACACACACACACACACACACACACACACATACATACATACATACACACACACATACATACATACATACATACATACATACATACATACATACATACATGTAGTGATCGCTTGCCGATTGCAGGGATGTAAAACTAGAGTCGTGAGGAAGGTATTCAGTTTAAATCATTTACTCTAATACAAGTATTGAGTTCTCCTTTAATTCATTCAACAAAATCGACATTTGAACGCCACCCCCACTCCCCACAGAAACCGAAACTGTTAAATATAGCATTATGATACACGATATATATCTAGAGAGTTCCTAGAAGTTCGATAAGCTATAATTGCCGTGAGGAATGAAGAATTTAACGTTTCCTTTTGCCTGAAAGCATTGGAGAGAGAAAGAAAGAGAAAGAAAAAAAGAAGGAAGGAAAGAAAGAAAGAAAGAAAGAGATATGCGAAATCGCTTTAAATGGAAGTATATAAAAGCAATCTTGAGAACACATCTCTTTCGATCTCTTCCTTTCTCTCTCTCTCCCCCCCTCTCTCTCTCTCTCTCTCTACATAACTCACCATTACTCCCAGATCCGCTCAGATCTGGAGCGGTTGTACCTGTCGGGATACCCTCTAAGAGTTACACAAGGGTAGAAGAGGCTTTCGTAATTTTTGACAAAGCACCGAGGAAGGCAGTTCTAGGAGAAAGACAGTCTGACATAAATCTTGCTGCCAGAACAGTACTAGCCATCTTGCAATTCTTGTCACTGGAACCTAAAATGGTAACCGACGGAGTGGCAAAAGTGCTGTACAAGTTTTTGTTACAAGAATCCAATGCCGTACCATTGTCTTATCATCATTTCGATTGTGAGACGGTTGTCATCTGACAAAATGAAGCAATCGTCATCTATCTATCTAATCTATCTATCTATCTATCTATCTATCTATCTATCTATCTATCTATCTATCTATCTATCTATCTATATCTATCTATCTAGCTAATCTATCTATCTATCGATCTATCTAATCAATCTATCTATCGATCTATCTAATCAATCTATCTATCTAGCTATCTAATCTATCTATCTATCTATCTATCGATCTATCTAATCTATTTATCTATCTATCTAATCTGTCTGTCTGTCTGTCTGTCTGTATGTCTGTATGTATGTATGTCTCGTAGGTTATCATTCGGATTTGTTCGGCAATTTCCGTAAAAGCTTTTTATTTCTTCACTTTATCAGCTCCACACACACACACGCACACATACATACACACCAATTGTCTTTCACGTCCAAGAGCGAGTTGAACAGGGAAACACACTTGCACACACACACACACTCACAAAGGACTTTTTGGATCTTTTCCTTTTGAAAAGATCCGTCTTTTTTATGTTTTCACGAATCGCTGATGTTGATGCATATTCTTGTGCATGTATGTATGTATAGGCCTTGTATGTATGTATAGGTCTGTGTGAACCGAAAAAAGAAATTAAAGAAATAAAAACTTTTAACGGAAATTGCCGAACACAGACAAAACAATGATCTTTAGTTTCAGCTTTTTGATACCATCTCCGAAGGACAGCTATACATACGCACATAAAACACACACACACACCACACACACACACATACACACATACATACACACATAAAACACACACACACACACACACACACACACACATACAAACACAAATACATACATACATACGCATGTATGTATATATTAAAAAAGAAAAATAGCGGGAAGCGCACACATAAATACTGACACACATACGAAATGAAACTAGAAATTTTGCAGATATATGTGATAAATATCAGTATTTTCTGTTTTCTTTTTCCACAACAAATTTCGATAAAATCAAAATCTACATCATCTGAAAAACATGTATAGAAAATTTCTTTAAAAAATACCAATTTTTCTAAAAGCTAGAGAGATATAATGTCGAGGGTGGAGGAGCGGGACACACTTGTGCCGACATGCTGATCCCGGTAAAATATCTTCTAGTATTTATATTTATATCTCGAAGATATGAACTGCTAAGTTGATTCCACCGATATTTGACCTATGAAAGACGTTGGGTGGAACTAAATTTTGAACGGAAATTATCCATCCTTTTCATTTAAAAAAAAAAAAAGAGTAAGATGTAATTTAAGAAAGATGTTGCTGTTATTTCTAGCACGTTAATAGCGCATAGAGAGGCTCCTCGTTTGTTCTTAGGTTTTTGAGTGATGCATATACAGAACAACTGACCAAATAAGATTTCGAAGGTTAAATCAAGAAAAAAGGAGACAGTTATTATAAAAGACAGTCTCATGAATATCCAGTGTTCTTGTAGATGCTTCCAAAGAATTTACCCACATTTAATCGTGGAAGCGGGTGGGGGAAATATGGTATATATTCTGCTAATGCCTGACGGAATCAGCAAGAAGTGTGTCAAAGGGCACAGAGTTCACAGAGAACAAGTGGAAGATTCTTAATCGACTTTGCGTTGGATTTGACCTAATCAGAGAGACATTAAAATGAAATGAAATAGGGAGGGACATAACATGGAACAACACCCCTTTCTGTGACTTTGGAACAGTCCAAGCCATGAGTCAGTCACCTGCTGGGTTTTTTTTCTCATTATTTGAATTCCCCTTTTGTGGTTTGGATGATTCCAGAAATAACTCAAAGAATGAGCAATAGCGTGTGAAAAAAAAAAGCAGAAATTATTTGATGTAGAGAGAAATAAAAGAAACAGAAGAATAAAAGTTGTTCTCGGTATTATTGTTTTTGTTTAGCCCCCGGTCAGACTTGACTAAACAGACCAATGATCAAAGACTTCCAATGTGATCATCAGTTTTTTTTTTACTCTTTGCTTTATTTTCATTCCAAGCATAGTGTATCTTTTTTCAAGCATACGATGTATATATATCATCTAATACGACCTTCCATTTTCTTTAAAAGACAATGTCGTGCGATCTGAATGAAATTTGACAGCTATTTCTAGCAGGTCGAGCAATCGCATATTGGCTTGGCTTCCCTGATTGACTCCAAACAAGCGAGAAAATAATAACTGGATTTAGTAACATTAGGAAGCCATACGTCAGTGGAAATAAAGGCAAGGGTTTATTTTTCTCTCTCACTAAATCGGCTAATTCCTTTTTCTATACACCGAAATATGAATTGTGGATTCAAAGAGGCTTAAATAAATAACACAACAGCTGGACGGTTGCTAATGTCACTAACGATGCGTAGAGCACGGAAGGACATTTAGACGTGTGTGTGGACGGACCTAAAATAACAGTAGGACAAGTCCATGGAGAAGAACAATGCCATTAATTTTTCTCAGTAGTATTCACAACATTCTGACAATTAATTAAAAAGCAACGAGCTGACAGAATAATTACCGCGTCGGGGGGAAAAAATACTCGGTCATTTCCTCCGACTCTTTATGTGCTAAGCTCAAATCTCGCCGGGGTCGACTTTGCTTTTCGTTCTTTCGGGGTGGATAAAAGAAGTACCAGATGAACATTGAGGTTTGATATAATCGACTAACACCCTACCTCAAACTTTCAAGCCTTGTGCCTATATTAGAAAGGAGGCGAAGGTAAAGAATACGCACATCCGGGGTTAGAGTTTTATTTCGTTTTTGGATTTGGTTTGCAGGATTCTTTATAAGAGTTCGAGTGTTGAAGCATATTCAGTTGCGTCTAGGGAGAGTAATTTTCTATTTGTGCCTTATAATTTAACACACTCACCGGTAAAATTTCCTATTGAAAAAGGTTGCAAGACGCAACGAAAATTTTAGGAAAATGAAAATAAGAAATAAGTGCAAATTTTACTGGTGCGTGTGTTAAATTATAAGGCACAAAAAGAAAATGACTCTCTCCAGACACAACAGTTAGAATTTTAGTTACGCCGAAAACGGGTGGTGTGCGTGTTCTTTACCTCCGCCCGGAAAGGATAATCGCTGTTATTAAGGAAGGCGACACGCAGGAAGAATCGTTGGTGCGGCGGACAAAATGCGTAGCGGCATTTCGTCCGTCTTTACGTTCCGAGTTCAAATTCCACCGAGGTCGATTTTGCCTTTCATCCATCCTTTCGGAGTTGATAAAACCCTCTATCCATATTTTCTCTATCCACATCTTTACCAATATGGGGCCCTAACAAAATCCGATAATAGGTATAGATGCAAATCTATCCGATTACTTGTCTCCTTCTAAAATCAGGCATAACTTGGCGATCGGTCGACTTACAACACCGTTCTTAGTCTTGAGTTTACTTGGTAGAGTGTGTTTTACCAATAGGTTGGTTGTTTTTAACACATTCACGAATGGGCTTTTCGACTAGGCATATTCTGAGAGCTGCACGGATCTGATTCTTTGTTATCCGCATGGCTGCCTCGTGTACAAGATCGATGTGAGGTCTGATTGGTTGTATGCAAATAAGTGGGGTCCGGAACTCAGATGGAAAAAATTTCGCTCTATGGACATACGATGAGTACTTCTGATACAGGGACTCTATCTACTCGCGTTTAGTGTTACTGCAATACAGTAGGCTCCCAGGAAGGCTTTTCTCCCAAACTGAGATCATTTGATCTGACGAGAGAATCCTTATGCGATTACTTGACGTACTAGAAATAACAGCCAAATATCTCCACCCCCCTATCAGACCCTACTGGTATCTTAAAACAACTAAATGGCCAATAGTCTAACCAAAAAAAATTAAAAACACTGGTTGGTCACATCTAGAACGTCTTTGACGACAGATTTGCTTCATCAGGGCTTACAATCGCTAAACAAACTGCTAGAAAAAGAAAACAAGTTCCTTCAAATCACATCCTACCGTCTTAGAAAAGGAAGGACACGTTGGCCAGTGCAGTTCTAGATACACAAATAAATAATTAAAGATATCTAAAAGCAAAGTATGATAGTCATGGTTGGAATGTGCTATAATTCCTGGTCAACTCAACCAAGACTTAACGACAAGAGCAACTGAACTATCGTCCCTGGAAACGATTTGAATTATGATTTTAACTGCATTTATAGATTATATAGCACGTGGATAAGAAGTTTACTTCTCAACCATATGGTCGTAGGTTCAGTCCCATTGCGTGACACCCTGAGCAAGTGATTTTTTTTTCTACTATAGCCTTGGGTCAACGAAAGCTTTGTAAGAGGGTAGACGGAAACTAAAAGTACACCGCCATGTGTGTATATGTACGTTTGCATGTATGTGTGCATGGTTGTGCGTGTGTGTTTGTGCGTGAACCTTCATGTTTGTGTTGGGGGATCTTTTCAGTTTGAACGGCAGTTTTTAACATAATTTCCACGTAACTAAACACTTTTAAACTTCGTATACTGGTAGAATGTGTTTATAAAACATCTTTTTCTCTTGGCTTTATTGAGAAAATTCTATAGTTTGTAAGATATTTGTTGTTTTTTTCTTCAATTTCTGCAATTTCAACCAATCAATGACGTCTATTGAGGTGAAAACATTCTGTGCCGTATGAATATGTCCCTCGTTTAAGAAACAGATTGGGTTTATTTACATCTCTGAAAAAAAAAAAAGATACCCTTTCCCCCACCCCTAACCTTAACCCTAAAACAGATTGAAATGCAATAGATCGATACTAGGGTCATAATCATGGGTGACAATTTCATATGACATCGCTAGAAAAAAACTGCCGTTCAAACCGAAAAGATCCGTGTTGGGTATGCCCCACTCCACCCCGCATGACAATCGGTGTTGGTTAGTTTACGTCCCCGTAAATCGGGCGGTTCGTTCGGCAAAGAAGACCGATAGAATAAGTTACCAAATCAAAAACAAACAAAAACGAACGCACAAACAAAACAAAAACTGCGGTGGTCGATTTGTTCGACCAAACCAGTCAAGGCGCTGCGCAAGCATGGCTGCAGTCCAAGGGAAAGGTAATAGAAGATAAAAAGATATAATTATAATAAATTATAATTTATAATTAGGTTATGAATCATAATCTACAACTGCAATATTATTATTTATCACGCACGCTCACACCACACACACACACACACACAAGGAAAGGAAAGGAATATTTATACAAACGTGCAGCAAGTTTCTCAAGTTTTATTTATATTAATGTTAACAACAAACAATCTTAACGACAGTCCATGGCGGTTGCCGACGACCACCACCACAGCCAGCGAGTGACTTACTTTTCATCTGTGGAGTTGTCGATCTATAATAAATATCAGTGATCGATTCAGCCTCTTTTACTTACTTTTCATCAAAGGGTGGAGTGCTGGGGAACAGGGTGGGGGAGGGACTGTGCATAATCAAAAACAATTACACACACACACATGCATACATACACGTATGCATACACACACACATGCATATATGCACACACATACATGCATACATACATATGCATATACACACATACATATACTCACATGCACGCACGCACACACACAGATGCATATGCACATACATGCATACGCACACGGCTATCGAAAATCGCGAAGAAATATCACAGCCACCCTTATTAGAATGTCGAACAAAATACCTCGTGGTGTTTTAGTTGATGTCTTTTACGTTTTGAGTTCAAATCTCGATATAATCGAAATCTGTCTGAAGCATATTTGTAGAAAATTTCATTAGAAAATATCCTGGAAGCTATGAGGCAACGAAGTGTAGGTATGCCATAAAGACAAGTATTGTAGACAATAAGTTGCCTTGAAATTGTTCTAAAGGGTATTTTATAGAAATTTCATTAAAAAATTATCTGTTTTTCTGAAAGTTATGAAGAAACAAAGCCATCTCGTGTGAATTTTCCGAATTTCTTTTCAAATTAAATCTCGATTTAATCGAAATCTGCAACCGTCTGAAGCATATTTGCAGAAAATTTCATTAGAAAATATCTTGGAAGCTATGAGGCAACGAAGTGTAGGTATGCCATAAAGACAAGTATTGTGGACAATAAGTTGCCTTAAAATTTTTTGTTTATAAAATTTAACCTGGAGTCCGCCGTACCAGCTCCAAAACTGGTGTTTTATTTATCGACTCCGAATAAAATAAAAAGTAAATTTAACGTCGGTGAGGTTTGAATTCACAACGTAGAGAAAAGGTACCATTAACTTCAGATGAATCTATCCCTCAAATCTAACAATTACGCCATCGGTCGTCTTAGTTCTTATATTAGTTTCAAACTTTAACACTAGTCCAGCGGTTCCCAACCTGTGGTCCGCAAAGGTGGTAGTGATTTCTTTTATTTAGGCACATGGCCTTTATAAAGAGGGGACACCACAAGGAGAGACAAACCAAGACCTTGGGGTACATATAAAACACATCTCGAATGGACTATGATAAAAAATGAGGATGAAATGGCTTACTCGCTCCCTAAAGCAAGCAGTTTCATTTTACAGTTCTTTTAAATTACAGTTCACTTTACAGTCATGTATCTTTTTTTTAAACACACAATTAGAACAAATATTGCATAAGATCGTCGAAAATTACAACAGGCGGCAACTCGTCGTATTTAAACTCGCAAAGGGGTACTGAGAGTCCGTGAACTAAATCAAAATTCCAATCAGCCGAAATTACTACGATGATCCGGTTCTTGACTGAAGACTGAGGGTTTCGAATGTCTTGTCCGTGTTTATTGTATCGTCTTCTAAGAGTTATACGTTCTTGTCCATGTTGTATTTTTCTACATACCTTAATATATATATATATATATATATACACATAAGGATGAAAATATTAAAAGGAGTCCGTGGGAAAACTCATTTAAATAAAACTACTGCACTAGGCCAGTAATTTCGGCGGAGCGGGGGAAGGTTATTTACACCGACTCCAGTGCTCAACTGGTAATTAGTTAATCGAACCGAAAAGATGAAAGGCAAAGTTGACTCTCGGCGGAATTTGAACTCAGGACGTAAAGGCGGACGAAATGCCGCTATAAATTTCGCAGACGTTCTAACGATACTTTTTTGTTTATAGCCCACAAGGGGCAAAACATAGAGGGGACAAACAAGAACAAAGGGATTAAGTCGAATACATCGACCCCAGTGCGTAACTAGTACTTAATTTATCGACCCCGAAAAGATGAAAGGCAAAGTCGACCTCGGCGGAATTTGAACTCAGAACATAAAGGCCAAAAAGATTAAGTTGATTACATCGACCCCAGTGCGTAACTAGTACTTAATTTATCGACCCCGAAAAGATGAAAGGCAAAGTCGACCTCGGCGGGATTTGAACTCAGAGCGTAAAGGCGGACGAAATGCCGCTATGCATTTCGCCGACGTGCTAACGATTCTGCCAGCTCGCTGCCTTCGCTTCGTCTTAGACACCATATTAGCAAACATGGCAATATATAATACAATGGATTTCTTAAGCCTCTCTCGGTCATCGTTAACTATATTCCTGCTCAGGTCGCAGGGTTAGTGCGAGGCTGTTCTTGAAGAAAACGGAAATCTATACTATAATGAAGAAAGCTGTCTTATCATAATGGCGTTTAATAACCTACTTTCGAAAATTTGCTTATTCGTTTTCGTTCGTCCTTTTTAATTATATGACAGTAGGAATGGGATTAGATAAAGATGGAGCTGCTGCTGCTTCTGTTAACGCGAACGTCTGCACACACTTGTTTACTTTTTGCGATTCACAATGGTAGAGCAATTAAATTAACTTACGCCTGGCCACAGAGAGAGAGAGAGTGGGTGGGGGTGGGGGGGCTGAATTAGTTTACCTTGTTTCGGGCATTAGACTGTGGCCATGCTGGAGCACCGCCTTGAAGGATTTTAGTCGAACGAATCGACTCAGGTTCTTTTTTTTTTTTTTTTAATCTAGTACTTATTCTATCGATCGCTTTTGCCGAACCGCTTTTTGCGATTCACAATGGTAGAGCAATTAAATTAACTTACAACCGGCCACACACAAAAAGAGAGAGTGGGGGGTGGTTGAGTTAGTTTACCTTTTACTTGTTTCAGGCATTGGACTGTGGCCATGCTGGAGCACCGCTTTGAAGGATTTTAGTCGAACGAATCGACTCCGGTTCTTTTTTTTAATTTGGTACTTATTCTATCGATCGGTTTTGCCGAACCGCTACATTACGGGAATGTGAACACCCGTTGTCAAGCTGTATCGGGGACAAAAACACAGACACGAACACACACGCAAATTAGATAGATCGATCGATAGAACGGGCTTCTTTCAGTTTCCGCCTACCAAATCCTCTCACAAGGCTTTGATCGACCCGAAGCTAGAGCAGAAGACACTTACCCAAGATGCCACGCAGTGGGACTGAACCAGGAACCATGCAGTTGGGGAACAAACCTTTTACCACACAGCCACACTCGCACCAATTTCTTTACGTTTGTATGAATAAAAATAAGGTCTTATTGCCAGGAATTGTGAGTTGATCAATTATTTCTTTTATTAAAGCCGGCTGAAACATAAGAGCGTCGAACAAAATGTCTTTATAGTATTTGTTTCTGCTGCTTAAGTTTTTAAGTTCAAATCTCGTCGAAGTCAATTTAATCTTTCAGTTGGATCTTTTCGGTTTGACCGGCAGTTTTTTAAAAATAATTTCCACGTAACTAAACACATTTAAACTTCGTATACTGGTAGAATGTGTTTATAAAACATCTTTTTCTCTTGGCTTTATTGAGAAAATTCTATGGTTTGTAAGATATTTGTTGTTGTTTTTTTCTTCAATTTCTACAATTTCAACCAATCAACGACGTCTATTGAGGTGAAAACATTCTGTGCCGTATGAAAATGTCCCTTGTTTAAGAAACAGATTGGGTTTATTTACATTTCTTAAGAAAAAAAGGTACCCTTCCCCCCACCCCTAACCCTAACCCTAAAATAGATTGAAATGCAATAGATCGATACTAGGGTCATAATTATGGGTGACAATTTCATATGACACCGCTAGAAAAAACTGCTGTTCAAACCGAAAAGATCCCATTTCTAAATTACCCACCCCACCCCCATTTGCTTCATTTACTTTTTTCAGAATTTTTTCCCCTCAAAATATGCGGAAAAATACGGAGATTATGATTCTGAAAAAAAATCTCCACAAATCTTTGTAAAATTTTTTTTTTAAGAACTTTTTTCTTTTCAAAGTATGAGGAAAAAAGTGAAAATTGGAGGTGAGAGGAATTTTCACAATGCCGATTTTTGGCAATTTTCTGGAACCTCCGTATCCGAAAATGGGGATTTGGGGCAAAAAAAAATGTTTTAAGTATACAAATTTGGGAGAAAATGGGGGGACGGGCGGAAGTCTTTCCAAAAATAAAAACAATAAATGTTTTCTTCTCGAGCCATCCCAGGCTCATGAGGGCCGGTTTCCCAGTTTCAATCGTATATATATATATATACGATTATATATATATATATATATATATATATATAATCGTATATATATATATATATATATATATATATATAATCTCCACCTGGATGGGACGCTGATCTGTCGAAGGGTTACTCATTTTTGCCAGCTGGGTGGACTGGAGAAACGTGAAATGAAGTGTTTTGCTCAAGAACACAATGCGTCGGCTGGTCCAGGTATCGAAACCACAATCTTTAGTAGGCCCGAGAGGCTAAAGTGCAAAAAAAAAAAAAAAAAAAAAAAAGGAGAAAAAAGTAGCCCCAGGCGCCGTGCTATGAGACCGAACCAAAACTCTCATGGTCGGGAAGTAAGCTTGTTTACCACGAAACCACACCTGCACCTTCTTTACTAATTCTTAAATAAGATCTTTCTTTTGTTATGAAAAACACACCACACGGTGAATCCAAACACAATTCCGTTTCTTTAGTCACATTACTACTATTGTGAAGAATATTAAACAAACAGTAAGAAATATATATATATATATTGTATACTTCTTTCAGAGTTGTAAAAGCCCTGCATTATATTATTGTGTGTTTTAATTCGATAATGCTCTTTTATTATTGAAATTCTTTATTATAATCCGATAACTCAAACTCTTTAAATTTTTTTAATAATGCCTTCGAATTTCACGTTGGTAATGGATTACCTGTAATGTCGAAGAATTTCAACCGAAACTGAATGTCTTTTTCAGAACCATGTAATTGCTAGAGTGATGATGGTAAAATGGAAATTTTACAGTAAATAATAAATAAGGAAGAATAAATTTCGGAGAAACGTTAGCCCACCGGGTAAAATGCTAATGGCATTTCAACTGCTTTTACGATCTGAGCTCAAATTCCACCGAAGTCAACTTTGTTTTTCACCCTTTCGAAGTCGATAAAATAAATTACCAGTTAAAGCGGCGAGCTGGCAGAAACGTTAGCACGCCGGGCGAAATGCGTAGCCGTATTTCGTCTGCCGTTACGTTCTGAGTTCAAATTCCGCCGAGGTCGACTTTGCCTTTCATCCTTTCGGGGTCGATGAATTGAGTACTAGTTACGCACTGGGGTCGATGTAATCAACTTAATCCTTTTGTCCTTGTTTGTCCCCTCTATGTTTAGCCCCTTGTGGGCAATAAACAAATATGTATCGGTAGAACGTCGGCAGAATGCATAGCGGCATTTCGTCCGCCTTTACGTCCTGAGTTCACTGGGGTCGATCTAATCGACTTAATCCGTTGTCTGTCCTTGTTTGTCCCCTCTGTGTTTAGCCCCTTGTGGGTAGTAAAGAAATAGGTATTTCGTCTGCCGTTACGTTCTGAGTTCAAAATTCCGTCGAGGTCGACTTTGCCTTTCATCCTTTCGGGGTCGATTAAATAAGTACCAGTTACGCACTGAGGTCGATATAATCGACTTAATCCGTTTGTCTGTCCTTGTTTGTCCCCTCTGTGTTTAGCCCCTTGTGGGTAGTAAAGAAATAGGTATTTCGTCTGCCGTTACGTTCTGAGTTCAAAATTCCGTCGAGGTCGACTTTGCCTTTCATCCTTTCGGGGTCGATTAAATAAGTACCAGTTACGCACTGAGGTCGATATAATCGACTTAATCCGTTTGTCTGTCCTTGTTTGTCCCCTCTATGTTTAGCCCCTTGTGGGCAATAAAGAAATAAGAAATTAGGCAAGCGGTCCTGCAAGTCCTGAGGCTACAAAAATGAAAAACAAAAAGAAAACTGTATTACAACTAATGTCGAAGAATTTCTGCAGGAACCTAATACTCCTAGAACTATCTAACTGCCGGGTCAATGACATTAAAATGTAGAAACTTGAAAATAAATAAAGATGAATATATTTACAAAAAAAAAAAAAAAACGAAATGATTGAATCATAGAAGCATCGATTATAACCGTGAGTTCATATCCAAGTTATCTTTTTTCTTTTTTACTATCTAAACACTCAATAAAACTTTAGTTTTTCATGTGTAAAAGTTCCGTTATGGTAGCTGAATCGGAGTTGTTGATTAACTCCCGTTGTTGGCACTGATCCAGAGGACCAATGATCGAAAAAAACCTTTAAGCCAGGAATGGTTTACCTCGGAGTACATTATCCAATGTATTCTCTTTTAGACGTGTACTTTGAATGGGGTTTGGCTGTTATTTCTGCCCGTTGAGTGGCCCAGTGAAAACTCCTTTCCGTTGGGTTTACTAAAATGATTCCTAGAAAAAGTGAGACCATCTCCTTGTTTTATTTACTGTTTTTTTTTTCGGGAATAGTATACCTCGGAATACATTTTTTTAATGTTCTCATTTGTAAGACAGTGAGGTTTACATTCCCGTAACTGAGCGGTTAGGCTAAAGATTGATAGAATTAAGTACCAAGCTTTATTTAAAAAAAAGTTCTGGGGTCGATTCCTTCGTCTAAAAGCTCTTCAAAGCAGAGCCCCAGCATGTCTGCGGTCTAATGCCTGAAACAAGTAATAGAGAAAGGTAAAAGATAGGTCGAAGATTTTAGCTGCTATTTCTGCCCGACTGGGCCACCTTGTAGCGACCCCCTCTCGTTGAGTTGTTTATTCTGGGATTTATTAAAATAGTTTCCACAGAAATTGGAACCCAACGTGGCAATCTCGGTTTGTTATGAACGGGCTCCTTGTTTTGGAATACCTGTACAAGTGTGTCCCCTCATGAATTTGGTTCCTCATAGCTTCAAGAAAAAGGAAATTTTTTTTTTCATGAAATTTTCTGCAAATACGCTTCAGATGGTGTAGATTACCATTATATCGAAATTCGTTGTGAAAAGTTTTTTCCGCGAGCGGGGAGAGGAGTTTTGGAAAATCCACACGAGTTGGCTTTATTTCATCATAACTTTTAGAAAAAAATGGGTATTTTTAAATGGGATTTTGTACCCAGCATGGCCACAGCTCGTGAGCTGAAACGAAATACCTTTCAGAGTGTATAGATTATGATTATACTGGAATTTAAGATATATATATATATATATATATATATATAAAATTGGTGAGTTCGCACACACATACTGACATACATCACAATTATCCACGAAATGAAACTTGAAATTTCGAAAAAAATTGTGATGTGTCAGTGCAAGCCCACCATTTTTCTTTTTTCTTTTTCATATTAAATTCCGAATCAATCGTAATCTATACACTCTGAAAAGTATTTGCTCTTTTACTTGTGTCAGTCATTTGACTGTGGCCATGCTGGAGCACCGCCTTTAGTCGAGCAACTCGACCCCAGGACTTATTCTTTGTAAGCTTACTACTTATTCTATCGGTCTCTTTTGCCGAACTGCTAATTTACGGGGATGTAAACACACCAGCATTGGTTGTCAAGCGATGTTGGGGGGACAAACACAGTCACATAAACATATACACATACATATACATATATACAACGGGCTTCTTTCAGTTTCCGTCTACCAAATCCACTCACAAGGCTTTGGTTGGCCTGAGGTTATAGTAGAAGACACTTAACCAAGGTGCCACGCAGTGGGACTAAACCCGGAACCATGTGGGTGGTAAGTAGGCTACTTACCACACAGCCACTCCTACGCCTATAACTTACCACACAGCCAGAAAATTTCATTAAAAAATGTCCATTTTTCTGAAAGTTATGAGAAGACAAAGCAGATTGGTGTGAATTTTTCGAAATTCTCACTCCACCCTCGGAGAAAAAAGTTTCACATTTAATTCCGATATAATCGTAATTTGCACCATCTGAAGCGTTGTTGTAGGAAATTTCATTCAAACACATCCAGTCTTTTAAAAGTTATGAGGCAATGAAGTCGGAGTGGGGGGGTACACACTTTGGTAGATATGCTTTTGTTTTTATGAACCCATTCTTCAAAATTCACTGAACTTCAAAGATAATGTCATTGCGTTGAATCGTATTTTTTTGGTTATAAACTGTGCTAAAAAATGAACGTTTGACCTTGAACGAATAGAAACTGCGACAAAGCAAGATGAAAGTGTTCAGAGAGAAACTCTGGGGGATATGAGAACTTTCCGAACATATTTTCAGAACATAAATATATATGTAAACGGACACCGATGAACGAGGGAGAAGGCCGCACTGGGGGAAACGGGATGGAAAAGTATACTTGGGGAATGATGTTTTATATTTTGTTAGTTGATGAAATTATTAACGATGATTTATCAAACTACTTATTTAAAAGAAAAGCAAAATAAATGAAATAGGGCGACAAGCTTGCAGGATAGATAACACGTCGGACGAAAATGTTTTGCGGCATTTCGTCCCATCTTTTATGTTCTGAGTTCAAATTTCATCTGCGGTGATTATGCTTTTCGCCCTAACGGGGTCGATAAAGTAAGTACAACCAAATGAGTACTGGGGGGGGGGGGGTCTGTAGTATCAACTAACCTTTTGCCTTGAAAACTGCTGGCATCAGATATAGTTATTTCTAAAAGCAAAATGAGTGTCTATAAGTAAATGTCAATATTAAAAATATATATGTTAGCCGGTGTATAAAATGTGTTCAGAATAATATATTTGCCATTTGTCGTTATTTGACGGCGGCATTTTGGGCGAAATTCAAAAGTGAAGAATGCTTCTTTATATATATATATATATATTTATATATATTCATACAAACGTAAGGAGATAATAAAAACTGTGTGTATATGGTCGAGTTCATCATTCTACCATTGTAAATTGCAGTAGGAAAATGAAATTTTCCCCACCAGTATATATTTCTTTACTACCCACAAGGGGCTAAACACAGAGAGGACAGACAAACTGATTAAGTCGAATACATCGACCCCAGTGCGTAACTGGTACTTATTTAATCGACCCCGAAAGGATGAAAAGCAAAGTCGACCTCGGCGGAATTTGAACTCAGAACGTAGCGGCAAACGAAATACCGCTAAGCATTTCGCCCGGCGTGCTAACGTTTCTGCCAGCTCGCCGCCTTTTTACCCCCAAAGTTAGTATAATCCTCAATCTGGTCGTGCAGTTGTTTCGTCCCAGGTTAGTCCCGATCGAGCAAAACTCGGATCGTAGATCTTCCTCCGCCATGAATTTCCCGTCATTTTCTCAGGCGTAGTCTGTCTCGGACTACAGTAACCCTAGCCTTTTATTGAGACAGTAAAATGTAATTCAATGAAAATTTAGCTGTTGATTTTAGCAAGACAAGTGAGCACAATGATTCCTGAGCTGACAGTGTTTTGGGGTTATGTTTTTTTCTTTTCAGCATCGTCAAAAATGCCTCACGGAATTTTTCTGTTCTTATATCCAAAAGTTCATCTCATCCTGCTGGACTTGAGTTCAAAATATTCGACTGGTACCCTACTGACCTCCACTTTGGGCCTTGTGCCTACGTAAGAAGGCAATAAGAGGTAATAGAAAACTGTTCTTCGTTCTGAGGTGATGTGTGTGTATCATGTAGCTTTTTCTTGTTTCAGTTATCGAGCTGCGGCCATGCTGGAGCACCGCCTTGAAGGGTCTTAGTCAAACAAATCGATCCCAGTACTTCATTTTTTAAAACCTGATGCTTATTCTATAGGTCTCCTTTTGTCGAACCACCAAATTGCGGCGACTAAACAAACCAACACCGGTTGTCAAGCGATGGTCTGGGACAAACACTCACATACATACATACATACATTCATACTTGTGTGTGTGTGTGTACGACAGGCTTCTTTCAGTTTCCGTCTCTCAAATCCACTCACAAGGTTTTGGTCGGTCTGAGGCTATAGCAGAAGACACTTACCCAATGTGCTACACAGTAGGACTGAACTCGGAATCAAATGGCTGGGAATCAAACTTCTTACCACCCAGCCACACCTAAGCCCCCCCCCTCTCTCTCTCTCTCTCTCTTTCAACATCCATCCATCCATCCATCCTGCATACATACATACATATGGTACTGTGAAATGAGTAACGAAACAAATCAACGACCAGGGCTTCCAACCGAGACCATCCCGTCTTTTCTATATTGAGCACTACAATGGTCAATGCATTATTTTCCTTTTATGCCATATTGTAATTTGAGGGAAAGTTGGCTGTTATTTCATTGGAATTTTTGAACAGCAAACGTTTCCCCATAGGCAGTGGCGTAGCTAAAGCGTGTGCAATCGCGGAACATCCCTTGAGCTAGCTGTACCCCACCCGGGCCTCCCAAGCCTATACAGGTTTATATAGTATCCTGAACAGGGTTGCCCTTATAGATGTGGGCCCACCCCTTCGCCTTCCCTAGCTACGCTAAAGGGGAAACACGCAGAATTGACAGGAGAGGCCAAATTGTAAAAAAACGAAATTATTGAATATAAAAAATTTTTGTTTAGAATCTCTAATTCCTGTTATATGAAGGGAAAACTCCCGTCTGATTCTTTGCCCCCTTTATTATTTGTAGCAGGCCAAACAAGAGCAATGTTTCAACGATGAGAAATCCGGAAGGAGTACCTTAAAGTAGTGATTCCCAAACGATATACCACCGTGCCACAAATGCTTCGCAGGGGACATTTCTGCTGATTTTTAAAAACGTACACTGTACTCAGATACACCACACGGGATATATCGACATGCTTTAAGGATTGTTTAAAAATAAACACTGTGCACAAATACACCGCAGAGAATATATTTAGGTACGCCAAAGATTTTTTAAAATATTATTCGAGTTTATATATAGAAAATCCATACTTGGACGCCTTGAAAAACTTTGTGAGAAAACGTGTTGTTTATTCATAATTATACTCGAGTTATGATTAGCAAAACATTTTTTAAAAAAATTTCTGTCTGAAATGCATCATAAATTTCAAGAGTACAAAATAGATGGAAGGGTACTGGCTACAAGCATCCTGTCTGGTAAGCAACAGGTATTTATTTTGACGGGGCACGTACCCATTGAAAAAGTGGACGATTTCATTCGTTGCCAGGTTTAATAGCACCCACCTAATGCTTTAGTAGTTTTTCGCAGACGTCACCCTGTCGTAAGGCAATCGGATCGGGGACCAGCCTGGTCTGGGATTTGTTACTCCATCTTTGCCAATAACAGAGACCTCGAAAGGGGGCAATGGAAAGATAAGAAAGGGTGATTTCTTCTCCATTGAAATAAAACAAAATAATGGTTTCGAATTTTGATAGAAAGTTATTTAAGAAGTAAGGTTAAGTCGATTATATTGACTTCCAGTTCTCAATTGGTACTTATTTTATCGACCCTGAGAGGATGAACGGCAAGGTCGACCTCGGCGGAATTTGAACTCAGAACTTAAAGAGTCGGAAGAAATGCTGCTAAGCATTTTCTCTGCAAGGAAAAAGAAACTCTTCCTAACATAAGCACAAGGCCTGGAATTTTGGGAAAGGGGCATAGTCAATTAGACCCCAGTTCTTAACTGGAACTTACTTTATCGATCTAGAAAGGGAAAAAAGCAAAATCGACCTCAGTGGAATACGAATTCAGAATGCTAAGACTTTTTGAAGAAATGCTGGGACACGGGGGCGGGTGCAGAAAAGAAAACAGATGCTGGCCTTTGGTAAAATTGACCTGTCTATATTATCTGATCATGAATTCGAACTCGTAAAGAAATGACAGTACTAGATATGGAAGCCACCTCGCTTCCATGTGATTCTCACTAAAGCAACAACGATTTATAAACAAAAGCCCGACGAAAGATTCCACCCGGCGTCTGAGATTCATTGGAGGCATGTCAATAGTAAGTTTGTCTTTAATCAGGCAAGGACAAACTTTTCCGAGGAGCGGGCCGCATGAGACATGGATCGCCAT